>NC_134537.1:61584476-61886769 GCF_050624435.1 Tenrec ecaudatus | reverse complement strand
CAGGAAATCTTGTGGAGGCATTTTGTAAACATAACACATTAATTCCAATTTAGTAACAATCTCATCTTTTTATATTTAATTGTCTTATTGTTTCAAAATACAAATAAACCTTGTAAATTGGCTCTAATGTGACACTAAAGGTCATGTAGGAATTTCCTGGATTCTTTGCTTAACGTACTGCTTTTTACACTATACAAAACAAAAAACTCCAGATTCATTGCTATGGTGATTCTGCCTCATACTACCCAATAGGACAGAGTATGATAGCCTCTTGGAGTTTTCAAGACAGTAACTATTCACAGGAATACAACGCCTCATTTTTCTCACAGTTGTTGGTGGTTTTGAATGTGGTGGTAGCCCAGTGCATCACCCATTATGCCAACAGAGCTCCTTTCCATGAAATTCCTTCATTCCCTTTAGGATCGCTTTATTTAACACAGTGCTTTTTACACTTTACTAAATAAATTCATAACATTTCTGAGCCTAATATGCATTGTGAATGAGAAGAAAAGAAGGAAATAAATGCTGTCTGAACTTTATATCCATCAGCCCTCCCATTTCTGTTTTTTTAAACATGGTTTTTAATTATAGCTTTATAACTAAACTATATATGAGAAAATATAATAGTATTTTATAATACTATATATAGTATTTGGTGATTCTAGAGTAAAACTGAGGGGTTTCAGCTTTTTTACTATGCAGGCCAGAAAATGAAGCCCTAGAATGATTTTAATGATTGAGTATTTTGCCTAATTAATGGTAATAAGATATTAGAACACAAGTGAGGAAATGTCCAAGACACAGGGTTTTCACTTATCCTTTATCATTACTTACTTATGTAATTTTTACTTTTAGAAGTTATGTTTCCTTTGATTAAATAGTATTTTAAAATTCCTATTGATAAATTTCTATTTGTTTGAATATGTATGAATATTGATATTTCTATATGTTTTGAATATAAAATAGAAATTGTGTTCTTGATCTGGCATTTTAGGAATACTGTCATAGTGGTATAGTTTGTTATACATTGGGCTGCTATTCACAAGATCATCAGTTCAAACCTGCCAGTTCTCCCATGGGAGTAAAATGAGGCTATTTATTTCTGTAAAGATTTACAATCTCAGAAACCCAAAGGGGCAGTTGTACTCTGCCCTGTAGGGTCATTATGAGTTCAAATTAACTAAATAAAATAAACTTGTTTGAGTTTAAATTTTTATTAGCTTGACATGATTTTTAGACTGTAGCAGGAAATGATATTCCTCTGAAATCAGTTTATTTTCTGTTTCCTTTCTTTTCTTTTTCAGCGGCTCTAATTAGAGGAAATCGTAAAAACTGTGCTCAGTTTTCTAGCTCGCTTGACTGGTTGATCAGCAGATTGGAAAGACTGGAAGCTTCTTCTGGTATGTTTTCCAATTATCTCCTTATTGTCACATGCAAAAAGGCTTCAAAATGTTTGTGGGAAAATGGAATTCAAACCAACTGTTCACAAAAGTATCACATTAGAAAGTCCTGGTCAGAGTGAGCAGAAAATGATTTTATGGTCCACACAGTTGAATGTATAGCTGTAGTTAATAAAACACAAGTAAACATCTCTCTGGTGTTCTCTGCTTTCAGCTAAGATCCATCTGACATCAGCAATATCCCTTGTTCCACATCCTCTTCTGAATCAATACTTTACTTACATGTGATATTAATTACATTATTTTATCATTTAAGCATCCTGTTGAGTCACCTTTCTTTGACATGGGCAAAAGTGTGATTCTCTTCCAGTCAATTACCAGTGCTTCATTAGCTTATTGAAATGTTTTAATTAGTATTCCATCAGTTCCCAGAGCCTTGTTTTAGGCTAATATATTCGATGCAGCTTGAACTTCCTTTATCATCATTGGTTCTTGCTCATATGCTACCTCTTGAAATGGTGGAATGCCATTTAGCTCTATTTGGTACAGTGAAATTTGTGTAATTCTTTCCAACTTTTCTTGATTTGTCCTACATCATCAATATTTTGCCCATAAAATCTTTCAATATTGCAACTCAAGACTTGAATTTTTTCTTGAGTTCTTTCCATTTAGATATGCTGAGCATATTGTTCCCTTTTGGTTTTCTAACTTTAGTCTTTTGACATTTCATTATAAGATTTGGTTTTGTCTTCTCAAGCTTCCCTTTGAAATTTTCTGTTCATTTTGACTTTATCACTTCTTCTACCCTCTTTAGTTATTCTCTGATTAAACACAAGTTTGAATCTCTTCTGACTTCCATTTCGATCTTCTCATTCTTGCCTTTCTTTTTAATGACCTTTTTTTCTTCATGATGTTCTTCTTGATGTTCTACCACTAATGGCAGAAGGCTTGACAAGGGTTCATGACGCCCTTCCCAAATCTGTGGCCTCCCTCAGAGAGCATGTTTTCTAAATGTGAGGTTAATTGCTATGATTGGCCTCTACTTATTATTGATGAACCAGGAAAACATAGATATAGACATATACAATTAACTTTTCATATTATCATTAAATATTTTTTAAAAATGTTTCTATTCATTTATTTTTAAACTTGAAGGATATATTCCATTTTATCTTTATGATGCTGAGTATATAAAATATTGTTAATCTTACTCATTTTTGTATGATATATAGTTTTTGCATTATTTTTCATATTTTTAAATTTTGCAAACAACAAAGTATAGTTTCCTCTCCACTGAGAGGTTGGAGATGCGGAGCAGAGATAGAATTTAGCCAGGGATGTGAAGTTGAGAAAGATTTTATTGAGACAGGGAAAGAACTCCTGAGAGGGAAGGGAGAGCAGAGAAGGACGGGGACATCTTGAGCCCCGGCGCAGTTCCCGAGACCCAACAAGTAATGTCAGGAAAATCGCATCTGGCACTGAGGCAGTGGGACCTATATAGGGTTTGAGCCAAGGACATAGGTACTGTAAAGGGAAGGACGACCTTCTGGTGCTGCGGTTGCAGGGTCTGAGTCAGGATGTGGTCTGTGAGTAAATCATCCTGGAACACTGAGGGAAGGGGCTGAATAGACCTGGCCCGGAGAGATAAGCTCCTCAGGATGCCGGAGGCAGGGACTGCACAGTCCAGTTCTGGCCTTGGGAGGTGGGGGGAAGGGGCTGCAAAGACCAGCAGGCTATCTTTCAGGAGAGCTGGGGGAGGCGTTTGCATGGTCTGGTCCCAGCCGAAACATACACCTCATTGAGACCATGATGATCCCCATAGGCTTAGGATTCATCCTGATAGGGCTGTATTTTGAGTGACAAGATGCTTCATGATCTAGACTTAGCCTACTTGTCCCCTGAACCATAGTTTGAGCTTCAGATGCTCCTGGTAACTTATTCTCTATTGAAGATTTCACTCATAATCATACTTCCCTGCCCTCTACGTCGTTTGGAAAATTTCCATTATTGTATTCTTTCAGGCTTACCTTAATTATTTCTTTCTTTTTCTGGCCTTTCCCAGATAAATTTACTTGTGTACTAGCTGAACATTGTTTTTTATCTGTATGATTTTCTCACCAGACTGAGTTAATAATCTTTGGATAGCACTTCGCTTTCCCAAACAACATGTATTGCAGATCAAATTTCCACTGTGCCTTAAACAAAACCAAATTCCAAACTCACTGCCACTGAGTTAATGCTGACTAATAGCAAGCCTATAGGACATGTAGATCTGCCCCTGTGAATTTTTGAGCCTGTATGTCACCAGGGTTCCTGATGTAACAGACACAGACAACACAAAATTGTAGTTAGTTGAACTGAAAAAACATAAAAAGAAAAGGTAATGAACTGATCCGGCAAACTCGCGAATCACAATTCTTCTCCTTTATTGTTTCTTTAGGCATTCTTGAAGTTTTACACTGTGTGTTAGTAGAAAGTCCAGAAGCTTTAAATATTATAAAAGAAGGACATATTAAATCTATTATCTCACTTTTGGACAAGCATGGAAGAAATCACAAAGTAAGTGAACCATTTCATTGACATGAAATCTAAAATAAATCTGAGTATGTTTTTATATAAAACAGCTGTTAAAATGTCAATTTTTATGAATGTTGTGGCCTATTAATTTAAATCACACAATGCTAATTACTGCTTCTTTGTAACATCAGTGAAAGAATGAAGAGCTCTCAACTAGGGTATGTAGGAAAATCATTGAGCATATTGGTGTAATGTTAAAATAAATGGTTTAAGTTAATGAGAGACAACACTCTTGCTTTTTGAAAAGTATAGCCTGTGCTTGAATCTGAAAGGAGAATTGAAGTCAACTTGAATTTGTTCTTTCTTAGGTCCTTGATGTCTTGTGCTCTCTTTGTGTTTGCCATGGAGTTGCAGTTCGTTCTAACCAGCATCTCATTTGTGACAATCTTCTACCAGGAAGAGATCTGTTATTGCAGACACGTCTTGTGAATCATGTCAGCAGGTAAATCTATAGAGGATCTCCAAATATGTAGCACAGCAGGAGACTACATATTCTGTCTCTATATTTATGCTGTAATATAGCTTATTTAAAATTTAGTAGTATATTTTATCTAATTTCTATTAAACAGTGTATTTTTTTCTTCCAATCAGATGAGTTAATCATAGTATAGTACTAGATAATCATAGTATTAGATAATCAAGCAGATATGCACTTTCCCCCAAATAAAATATATAGAACCATGTTTTTCTATTCATGTATTGGTGGATTATACCTTCTTCCCAAGGTGTTTAACATGGCCGCCAGTTTGCCAAGTGCTTTGCATGTACATGTACTGTTTAAGTTGGTGTTTTTTCTAGCCACTATCCTTTCCCATATTTTATAAATTAACAAACTAGAACTGCAAATAAAACTCAGCTATAACTAACTCAAGAGACTTAGCCTGTAAACCTCATACACCACTCTGAGTTTTTCTACAAAAAATGCTTATAGTTAACAATATGTTCTGAATGATAGTAATAACTTCAGGATAGTAGTATTTTAGGAAGTAGCTGAAAATTTCCTATATGATTATATTAAATGAGAATTTGGTGAATATTCTAGCTTATGGATTTGTACTCAGCAGAATTTATTTAATACTTTCTTGCTGCTGCTTTATGTTATATAGCTACTATTAATGGATAATATTTATTGAGGCATTAATTAATCATGTTATTACCAAAGGAAATGTGTAAGGCCCATCATAAAATGGAACTAGATTTTACTGAAAGTTCTATTGTTCACAATGAGGCATTGAGAATGACACAGAGGACAGGTATATTGGCTCCCACACTAACCTGACCTACTTCAACCTTTTACTGAGTGTATGGATATTTAAATGAATGGATATTTAGCATAGAAATATTTCTACTGTACCAGTTGTCTCAGTTTATGACTTCAATTTGATCTATACAGTAATTAAGGAGAAAAATAATCTTTGAGTGTTATTGCCAAGTAATCCATAAAGCAAACACTATCACTAAACCTTAGCCATAATGTAGGATACTACTGCATGTAATTTTAGTGGTTGTTTTAATGATTTCATGGAATTTATGGAAGCATATTTCATAGTGGAGTCCCTGGGTGGTGCAGATGTTTAAATATCCAACTGCCTATTTAAAAAAAAGTTGGCAGTATGAGTTTACCTAAAGGCACCTTGGAAAATGCCTGTTATCTACTGATGCAAAATCATTGAAAACTACCCTGCACACACCAGGACACCATGATTAGAGCCGACATGATGGCATTTGGTTTGAGGTTTTCTTTTTCTTTTTGAAGATTATCACATCTTTAAAAAAGCAAGGCTAATGTTCAAAATAATGAGATGAAAATTAAGGAAAGGTTATCTCGTCTTGTCTCATATGATGTTCATATCTCTTTAAAGCATGAGGCCTAATATTTTTCTGGGCGTCAGCGAAGGGTCTGCTCAATATAAAAAATGGTACTATGAACTGATGGTGGATCACACTGAGCCATTTGTGACAGCAGAGGCGACACACCTTCGAGTGGGCTGGGCTTCCACTGAGGGGTACTCTCCCTACCCAGGAGGTGGTGAGGAGTGGGGAGGAAACGGCGTTGGAGATGACCTCTTCTCCTACGGATTTGACGGACTTCATCTCTGGTCAGGTAAATATGGCCTCTTTTCTTTCACAAAGTTCTAAAAGAGAATCCTTTGCCCTTCCTTGACATTTCTGAAAGTTTATGGTGCTGCTTATTTTGGATAAAAGTGAAATTTCACTAGAGGGAAAAGAAGACATTAACAATTGTATTATGTTTCCAACATATGTTGCTTATAAATAATATTTTTAAAGGTGCATTATAATGAGCAGGAAAAAATACTTGTTTCTTACCTATATTAATTAATTTTGTGTGGAACTTAAGTTTCCAACTTTAAATGAATTAAAAGCAAACTCTTGCAAATAATTGAAGAAATAGGCTAAGTAAAACTTCTTGCCAGATAACATAATGTGGAAAACGGGTAAAATCTAATGTTTGGAGTCATAGTTAATGCAGAAACTTAAAATGTTTGTCTCAGAATTAAAAAAAAATCAATGTGAACCTTATTTTACAAATTAGCAACTATCAGCTGCGCATGACAAATGAAACAAAATAATCTGTTCTCTGATTTATGAAGAGATGTAGTCTAGTGGGCTAAAACCAACATCTAGTGGGCTAAAATCAACATCTTTGCTTTTGATTATATTGACGGATTTTAGATAGATTCTTGAAAAATATGCTATATTGATAAATTTGCTTTTAGAATCTAGTCCTTATGTAACCTTGACATCTTCCATAAAGCATTTAATGAATTGAAAATTCAGAACATCACTTTACATTATTAAGAGTTATACTTTGTTTATTATGACCTACAGATGACATTGTTTGTTAGTATTTTATATTCCTAATAAATTATAAATGCAATTAAAATTAAGTTTATGTATAAATAAAAGCATTTAATATAGCTGTAAATAATGATGATATTTATTGAATTTTACCACTTAATAGCAAAAGCGTAGATGTAGAGAAAAGAGTAATGATGTTTGGACATTTCATCTGAACTGGGGCATCTGTTTGGGAGTCAGCGGAGTCTTAGGGTGTACTTCCTTGGATTGCGGTGATGCAGTGAAAGTCAGAGAATGTATTCCTCATTGCCAAAGCATCTATTTTATTGGCCAACAAGGGGCAAAGAATATTAATTTCAGGAAACATACCAAAATGGGGTAAAATTTGTTTTATTATTGATATTCCTTATAATCTGTCAGTTATTGATTTAAATGATCACAATTACATGGCATATTCTCATTACAGAGGGCCTTAAATAATTTCATGGAAACATTCCAATATATTTTCCATTTGTTTTACTATGAACATATTGAAGCTCCCTTGTACTTGTGTTGCATTTAGTTTCAAGATTTTTTTCATATTTATTTAATAATTTTATTTTGATACATATATATGTGTGTGAATATATACCTATCCACTTACACAAGTGGAGAGTTTCAAAAGTACATGGAAAAATAGAATTAAAAGAACATGAATTTTTCCACAAACATTTTGAAGCCCCTTCCTCTGTGTGTGTGTGCATACATATGCATATGAAGGTAAGTCAAAATATTGCTACATGACCAAGCTTAATGGGCTGATAGAGCCTGAGTCTATGGCCATACTTAGAATAGAACTCAGCCATGACTGATTTTTAGTTAAACAGTTGACAGGTCTATACGGTGAACAGGGGCATATATAAACCATAGCTATATGAATGGGCTTTGGACTTACTCTTAATTCCAGCCCTACTCTATCTTCCTTTTAGATAGTGCAGAGAATAGAATTGCAATTTTCTTTAGTTTGATATGAGTGTATATAAATGCAAATTGAAAAATTTTTATAAATTATTTACAGATTGTGGATAGCATTCAAAATATTAGGTTGTGCACTAATGATCTCACCTAGTAATCTGTTTTAGACATTGCAAAACAATTGATGCATATAATTTTTAATAGTTATTAAAATTAGCATCATAATATTCTTCCAAGTGGGAAATAGTTTTGGATAATACTAAACATTTATGCAATAACATCTTTATAACTTTTATATACAATTAAGGGGCTAGATATTTCTCTGTGAGCTGCATTTCTTTTATTTGTTATTTTCAAAATGGTTTTACTGTAGTTAATATTCTAGAACAGCTGTTTGATAGTGAATTTATTACCTGAGGATTTGAATATTGATAAAATACAAAATGTACACATTCTCTATTATCTGCCAATTAGTCCATTTTGATTTTCAATTATATTTATTTCACAATTAAGAACCTTATACCTCAAATGTGCTACTTCTAAACCTCTTGACAGAAAGTGAAAAGATGATATAAAAATTCACAGTCCCTATATCCTTGGGACCTGTCAGTTATGGTGGTCTCCCTTCCTAGCCATGGAAGAAAATATACTTAATTGTCAAAGCTGCCACCATTTAATTGGTATCAGATTCTGACTGGCACAAGTAAGAGTCTTTGCTGTTAACCTGATGTGTTTAGGGGGGCTATTGGAAAAACTTTTAATTGTAGTTGAAATTTTTCTTAAAAAAGCAAAAACAAAGATTGTGTCATGAAACCTACTATGATCTTGGTTCCTGGGGAGAGTGCTCCATGCTCATGAATGGGTTTAGGAGACCGTCACCTCTTTTATTTCACTGTACTATGAGAAACAAATTCCTATGAGGCTAATTAGCAAAGCAGTGCTGAAATGACCTTTATTATTCCTCGCCACAGATTTATTTGCCTGTAATGAAGATGCTAACCTAGATCTTCTTAATTGTGGAATAAATATAATTGAGAATAAAGCAAAGCAGTTGACATGTGGTTATCTCCCAATGAGCAATGCATGAATGAACGATTACAGTATTTGATTTAATTATCTTTGTGTATTTTAATTTATAGCAGAAAGATGATTTACTATTTTAAAAATTAAGGGAAACTAGCATTATGAAGTACCTGCTCTGTTTAAGATTTTGTGCTACTTATAAACCACGATTTTACTCTTCATAGCAACTCTATAAAGTAATGCTATTTGGTCTTCTGTTTATTAGATACTAAGTTTCAAACAGATTAAGTAATTTTCTGGTTGTCATACAATTATTAGGTGATAACTGTATCTTTCCAGGCATATTTCCTCTTATATTATTTATTATATTTTCTACTCTAAGATTATTTCTGCATTAAATACTATCCATCTGCATGTACATTTCATTTGTATATCAAAAATTCATTTTTTTGACAAAGATAGTAGCATGACTCCTGAAAAAACAAATGCTTTTTTTAAAAGGGCTTATCCTATACTATGAATTTGCATTAACATTTATTCAACTTCAGTTTTGTACATTGAACTTTGATACCTACTCATAATTTTTACTTTGGCTTCAAAGATACCCTCCGATAGAAATGCATTACTTCCTTAATGTTTCCCCCCAATAGGTTGTATTGCTCGTACTGTAAGCTCACCAAACCAACACCTGTTAAGAACTGATGATGTCATTAGTTGCTGTTTAGATCTAAGTGCTCCAAGCATCTCCTTCCGCATTAATGGCCAGCCTGTTCAAGGAATGTTTGAGAATTTCAACATTGATGGCCTTTTCTTTCCAGTTGTTAGTTTCTCTGCAGGAATAAAGTGAGTATTTTATTGTTTAGCTGTGGTTGTTTTTCTGGTCTGTTTCTTTCTCACAGCTCACACTCTTGTAGCACCACTTCTTTTCCAACCTTTGTTGCACTCCTGGACATCCAGCTCACCTGGCATTTTACCTTTGAAAAAAAGGTAAGGTCCATCCAGGAAGAGCATCTCTGGAAACTGAAAATTTTATCCACAGGGTCTATTATTAAGTGTGATAAGCCAGGTAACTTCTTGCAAATGAATTTCATGTTTCCTTTCTATGTGACTGTGTTGCACTTAATTAATTATCTTACCAAGTCAAGATGAAGATTTTTATAACTCATCCTTTCAGTAAATTGCTGTAATGTTTACGAAGCAGGTGTCTCTTAGTAAGGGGAAACTTCATTATTCACAAATATTTACATGCATTTACCTACCACTTATACACATTTACCCTCAAAAATGACACCAATTACCACTGGCCATCCATTTATTCTGGTCATTTTTCATTATAATTAAACTCACAGAAGTATTCCCCAGTGAGAGAAGTACCATACTTGGGAAGGGGTGGAATAATCATACAATATTAACTATCAATGTACCAGTGAACTTTTCTAGTGTATACACACAAATTATGTTTTGTTCTATAAACGTCTAGAAGGTTTTAATTTATCCCCATATGTTTTACTCTTAATACTATTTTATATTCTCTTTTTAATTTCATTTATTTTAATACCCTTGAACTAAAGCACAAATTCGTAAAACTAATTAGAGATAAAAAGAAATTTTTATTTAAGTGAGCCCCAAGAAATGATCATTTAGCTGTTTTATAAAAGTGCAGTTTATTGGACATCAGATTAAACTCTTTTCAATCATGACTTTGCTTGAACATGATTAGACTGTTTTGTTGCTAAATTGATAAATATTTAAGATTATCTTTTCTTCAGCAAATGGAAGTTCCATTTGTTTATCACATTAGAATTTATTAGGAAATCAATACTGGAAAGTGACTCTTTTTCAGATTGTACCTCGTCAAGTATCTGTGATTTTAAGCATATTGATAGAACATGTCTGCTCATTCTATGTTGATTCTTGGTACCCTGAAGTATTATATGATGAATTGATAAGAACATGTACTAAATTCACATAGAAATATCGTACATATAATTATAGTCATTTTTTCTTCTCTGGTCTGTTAACCTCAATTAAATAGATTTCCTCTTTTGACAAGTAGGCCTCACCCTGTTTTATTTTTTTATGATTAGAACCTCGTAGATTCTGAACTGAAGAGATAGTGATGCAAAGGGAAGGAGATAGGACTTCTAATAAAGTTAATTTTATACTAGTAATTTATTTGTTCAGATGATTAGGAACTTCATGTACATGAGAACATAACTGCCCCTGATCTCTCTCTCTCTCTCTCTCTCTCTCTCTCTATATATATATATATATATAAATATATATATATATATATATATATATATATATATATATATATATATATATATATATATATATATATATATGGTTTTTTTTTTAGGGTTCGCTTTCTCCTTGGGGGAAGACATGGAGAATTCAAATTCCTTCCTCCTCCTGGGTATGCTCCTTGTTATGAAGCTGTTCTTCCCAAAGAAAAACTGAAAGTGGAACACAGCCGGGAGTACAAGCAAGAGAGAACATATATACGGGACCTGTTGGGCCCAACAGTTTCCTTGACACAAGCAGCTTTTACTCCAATTCCTGTGGATACCAGTCAGGTACCTAGATCACTTCTAAGGATAATGTGTTGTATGGTAGTTGTTCTGATAAGCAGTGCCTTGCCAGTTTTTAGTCTGCAACCCACATTTTACGGTAATATAATTTGAATGTGTAATTGAAGCAAGCTTCACAACAGTGTTCTCTTTACCAAGTCTGGTTGCCTATTTCTATTTTGTTTGACTTTTTAAAAACATGATCCTAATAAACTAAATAGATTTCATAATTCATTTAGATATCACAACCCCAAATTTAAAAAGCACTGCAATGGTTTTTTTAAGGTTTTATGAAAATACTTAATACATATAAAATATTTATCTCAATATGCATGTTATATTGCTTAAGGAATTCTGGTGGTGTAGTGGGTAGGCTATATAGTGGGCTGCTAACCACAGGCTAACAATTTAAAACCACAAGCTCTGGCTCAAGATAAAATAGTCTCTCTCCTCCTTTAAAGACTTATGCTCTCAGAAACCTTCAGGAGTGGTTCTACTCTGTCCTATAGGGTTGCAGTGGGTCAGAATTGGCTCAATGCCATTGAGTTTGGTTTTATTATATTGCTTATTTCTAACTTGGTAATATTACAACTGGTGGAAATCAGTTCAAAATTATTCAAGAAATTAGAAGGATATAATAACCTTGAAATGATTTAATATCTGGAGTAGAGTTCTAAACTTTAATATTGCATAATTGAAGTACAAGGGGTACCCCTCCCCCAAAATGGAAACCAGCTAGGCTGGGCTGAGTTTTCTTAGGATGCATTTTTCCTGTTAGGTGAGCTCTGGGCAACTTGCAACTGGGAAGGTTCTCTCTGATTGCAGTGAGTTTTTTCATAAAAGCAGTTACACTCAAACCTCGTTTTTTTTGTGATGACTGAATTAAGGGAACAGCATGAGGCTGTGAAATTTTATTTCCTGCTGAGGAAAAATGCTGCAGAAATTGTTGTGATGTTGAACACAGCTTACAAGGACAGCACTATGGGGGAAAACTCAAATTTTTCTCATTTCAAAAGTGGTCAAATGTTGATTGATGTCAAACCCTTTTCTGGACATCCGTCAGTTTCCTGCATGGACAAAAATATCAACTTTTAGTACATTTGGATTTCATTCCACCAGATCAGACAGTTAATCAAGCTTTCTATTTAGAGGTTCTGAAAAGATAGCATAACAGTGTGTGACCAAAAAGAGAAACCTGATTTGTGGCAAACGGGGAACTAGTTTTGCCACGGTGACATTGCAGCCGCTCACGCAGTCATCTCAGTTCACCAGGTTTTGGCAAAAAACAGCATGCCTCTCTTGCCCCACACACTTTACTCACCAGACCATGCTCTGTTTGACTTCCTTTTGTTTCCATGAATGAAGAGGAACATGACAAGACAGCGATTTGATGACAGAGAAGAAGTGAAAAAAAAAATTGAGGGTGTGCTGTCAACCATATAAACAGATGTGTTTGAAAAATGTTTCCAGGATGAAATAGCAAATTTGACAAATGTATTAAGTGCAATGGAGAGTACTTTGAAGATGATAAGGTTGTTTTTTTTTTTAATTATGAATACTTAGCTTTGGGAAAAAATACACCTTTTAGGAGGGGGATACCCCCTTGTATATACTTTTGCTGTTAAGTACCTTGGAATTTATTCCCACTTATAGCAAGAGAACAAAACGCTGTGTGCTCTTGTGCCATCCTCTCACTATTACTATGCCCCTTGTTGAGTCATTTATCTTCTTGAAGCTTATCATGTTTTTCTCTGGCCATCAACTATACCAGATATGAAGTCCTTGTCCATGAATTGGTCCCTCTTGATAATATATCCAAAATGCTTTAGACTCAAGTCTCAAAAGAAAGGACTCTAAGGAGCCCTCGTAATGCAGTCAGGTGAATTTTGAACTGCTAACTACAAGGTCAGCAGTTCAAATCCATCAGCTGCTTTGTGAAGGAAAGATGACATTGTCTACTTGCACATGTTTACATACTTGGAAACCCTGTAGAGTATATTTATATGTCAGTATCAATTTGATGGCAGTAAGTAAGAAATATTCTGGCTGTACTTATAAGACAGATTTGTTCATTGTACATTCAGCACTCTTCATCAATAACACAATTCAAAGGTATAAATTCTTCTACAAACGTTCTTATTAATTGTAAAGCTTTCACCTACATATGAGCATGGGTTAGTAGTACTTCGTCCTTAAAAAGATATCTTTGAGCCCCTTAGTAATGATCTACACACCCACTGTGTTAGGCAGAGTTCTCTAGAGAAGCAAAATGAGGACACATATGATTAATTAGATAGATGATAGATAGGTTTATACAGCTAGAAGGAATATACAACCTAATTAATCCATACCGCAGCACAGAGGGCTCAGTCCAACTCACCTTCTTGGAACAGTTAATTTACTGGAAGTCCTTCCACTCACTCAGGCAAGACAGGCAGGGTCTTCCCACAGGTGGCAGACAACAAGGTGGGTCAGCAACAGTCAGCAATAGTCAGTAGCATGGGAGCTTAGCAAAGCAGGTCCAGATGGGATATTGAACTCAAGCAATGGAAGGCAACAGGGTCCACCAGCCTCAAGCTCAAGTGATGTACACACCAGCAGTGTGGTGAAGCAGATTTCAAAGGAACCACAAGCTTTAGTGACATAATCCAAGTGTTGGCTTGCCCAGACGTAGTGTAGCACAGAGGTTGAGGCAGAGAACTAGCTAAATAAGCAGCATGCTGGTGTGATCACCAGAGAGCAAGAAAAATGGTGGTGGGCCTTGCAGAACCATTTATCTCTTTGCCATCCAATCAAACTGCGACCTTATTCATCTCACATATTCCTATTGTTACAGGAGAGAGATTGCCAAGGTTGGTACAATAAAGCTAATTGTCACACTCACCCAAACAATGGCTTCCCCCACATACACCCCTCAGTGCAGAGATCCCACATTCATGCAAAATATCTTTAGTATCCATTTCCAAGCAGCACTGAAGTCTGTTGCCTCTTTTATCTCTCCTTTTCCATGGAAATCTACCCCCATCCCCATT
Organism: Tenrec ecaudatus; assembly: GCF_050624435.1. Classification (NCBI taxonomy): domain Eukaryota; kingdom Metazoa; phylum Chordata; class Mammalia; order Afrosoricida; family Tenrecidae; genus Tenrec; species Tenrec ecaudatus. Next base: position 61,872,390 of record NC_134537.1, on the reverse strand, counting down.
ATTCTTTTCTTCTCTCTTTTTCCTTTGGTATATATTTCCAGGGAACTTATTAATTCTGGTTACTTCTCTTAAAACACTTTTCCAATTGTTTTTAAGTTTTTTTTGTTTATCCAGAGAGCCACTTGTTATTACTACCATTATTTTATTTTAGTGTCTTTCTTCTTCCCTTCTACTGTTCTCACTTACTCATTTCTCTCCCCTTTTCTGCATTCACACCATATGTTTACAGCTCTTCTTAGGTCTCTACCATGTTACGAGACAGAGCCAACTACCTCTATACTATCCAACAGCTCACATGCCACTAGTAGCTGTACACAATGCCAACGACACAACAGTCAATCACAGAACATCCCCAAAGTCAGGAAAGACTAACACAAACAACTGAAAATCACCATAGTCCAATCTAGTACTCTGAACATGCTCTGGAATTACCAGAAAGAGAATTCAGATAAATTAAATTTAAGCCCTTTCAAGAGATGTGGTGAACACTCATACACAATAGAAGGAATGGGATTACTAAAATTCTTAAAGCAAAAGGAATCCGAGAAGATAAAAAATGAGATAATAAAATTAGGCAACATAGTAATAGATCTGAGGACTACAATAGAAGAGGAAAATTGAATCAGTGAGCTTGAATTCAATCACTCTGAGTACAGTCCACAAAAGAAATAATCAACAACAACAAAAGAATCCAAAAAACTAATGAATTATTTAGGACACTATCAAGAGAAGCAACCTATATCTCATCAGGATCCTGGAAAAAGAAGAGACTATATATATATATATATATATATATATATATATATATATATATATATATATATATACATACATACATACAGATAAAATATTATGAGAAATATGTAAAAAATATATATTCCCTACATCACAAAACAGGATTCCATAATCTAATAGAAACCCAAATATGATATATACCCAAAGAAAAACACTATAATAGATTGTGTGGAACTCTCCAATTTCTAAAAAAAGGAGAGAATCTTGAGGGAAGCTAGAGGAAACTAACAATCTCCTACAAAGGAACATGGAATATCTTGGACTTCTCAGCAGAAATTATAAAAGCAAGAAGACAATGGAGTGACACATATAAACTTCTGAAAGAAAAAAACCGCCAACCAAAATCCTATGTCCATCAAAAATTATCCCTCAAATATGGTGGTGAAATAAAGGTATTTCCAATCAAGGAAACACTAAAGGAATTTGTAGAAAACAAGGTCAGCATTAGAAAAATATTAACTGAATACTATGGGTGGAGAAACAACAGAAACCAGGAAGCATCAGACAGGATAACACAGCCCAGAGACCAATAAAATGAAAGTAGCACTTGAAATACAACAGAAATATAAGAGAAGCAAGAACACCAATAGAGTCACACATAAAAGGGAGAAATAAACAACCACAAACACAGTAAAATGGCAAAACAAACCCATGTATATCAATAATGACAATGGATATTAATGGAATAAAAGCAACAGCAAGGCAACAGAGATGGCAGACTGGATTAAAAACAAGACCCATTTATATACTGCCTACAAGATGCACACCTGAAACTCAACGATTAAAAATCAAAGAAGGGTGAGAATTTACTAAGCTAATGGCAACCATAGAAAGTCAAGAGTGACTATAATAATCTCTGATAAAATAAATTTTAAGATCTGTAATATAATGAGAGACAAGAATGTATGCCACGTAATAATTAATGGAAAGACGATAAAGGAACATACCATATATACTTGAGTATAAACTGAGGCTCCTAAATTTACCACAAAAAACTGTGGGAGAGGGCTTCTTCAGCATAAAAATTTGCTGACACGGAGAAAAACACTAGGTGCTTGCAACAGAACTGCAAAGGAAGCAGAGCATGGATGTTCCGAGGGAGTGCCTAATATGGACTTTGGGGTCAGGGTGTGGCACACCATCAGACTTGCCCGGAAAACACTCCTAAATGTCAACATTTAGGAGTTTGAACTATTAGGAGTTTGAAACTATATTAGGAGTTTGAAACAGACTTTGAACTATTTACAGGCTTTTCTTTTTGTGTGTGTCATTTTTGTTGTTGTTTTGCTTTGTTGCTTTGTTTTGCTCTGTCTTGTTTTTGTGCATATTATTATCTCTGCAGGTCTATCTAGATAAGATAGGCTAGATAAACAATCCAGAGGAGAAAACAATGGGACTTTGTGACATGAAAGAGGGGGAGGTGGGGTAAAGGAAGTGGTGTTAACAAACCCAGGGATAAGGGAACAACAAGTTATCCAAATTCAGTGGCAAGGAAGGTGTAAGAGGCCTGGTACATTGATCAAGGGCAATGTAACTGAGAGGAATTACTGAAACCCAAATGAAAGCTGAGCATGATCGTATAATTGTCTAATCCTGTCTCCCAAGCAGTAAGGTAGAGAGCGTGCCTAGAGCCTATGCACCATAAATTTCCTGCTCGCTATGTACATCTTAAACATCACCAGATCTCACCTCATTTGGCGTCAGTTTTCAAAATGGGCATGGGGTAGAAAGAAGACCATTCGTTGCTGCCATATACCATTGTGCTGAAGTCACCTTCAATCAGCCGACACTCACACAGGAGTGAAAATCGAACCTTACTGGAAATTCAAGTCAAGATGTAGGGTCAGGGTTATGCATTCCTTGGAGAAGGCTATTACATGTTTGTTGATGGGTAAGCTTGGAGGAGCAATCTCCCATAAGGAAAAATTGCTTAACCATATTTAAATAGAACTCAAGGGGATAATATGTCTGATACTATGTTCCTAATTAGACGCTTTTTATCTACTTTCCATTTTTTGATAACTCATGTTCTCTAGGCTACTGGGATTTTTGACTCCGCTCTTTTGAGATGCACACTATGCTTAGTAGTTCACGCCAGAATGATTGGATGTGTAATCCCTACTAAGTGAACTGGGCATTAGCTCAACCTCACTTGTAGCAGATTTAAGGAAGAGAAATGCTCTCTTGGACTAAATACTGAAATGTCCTAATGTGAGGAGAATAAGATTATTGCTTCCCAAGATTATGGAATTGGCATCATTGGACTTTGGTTCAGATCTCTTGCTTTAAGAGAGTCCAATGAATTTATTATTTTAATTCCCTCCTTGCTTTCTATGAGAGGTACTAATATAGTATGTACAGTCTGCCTTTGTGAATCAGTGTTATTGAATGTTTTTCCCAATCACTGTTTTCCACTGTTCATATGAATGGTGTCCAGTCACTTAAGAGTTTAATCTGTGAAAATCAGCAATTCATGTATTGAGGTGTGACATCTGTTTATATTTGTTTGCTTTCCTTTTCTTAACAATATTTTCAATTCTATACCAAAGGCTAAGTGAATGACCTTATGTCCCAAGGGATGACTAATGATGTTCTATATCATAAAATGATAATGATGTCATTAAAGTGAACAAAAAATATTTATAAGCCATAGTTGTATGAGTAGATTTTAGGCTCACACTTAACTCTAGCCCAGGTTAAGAAGAATTAGTTCTTATGGCTTTGTCCCAGTTGATGTCCATCGCCATGAAGAGATCACTAAAGATCACCAAAATATGATGAAAAGACTAGATAGTGCTGGGCTATCAGAAAGAATAACATATGGTTGTTAAAGCCCTGTCTTCAATCAAGCAGTCATTTAAGTGAGGCACAACTAACTTCACATAGAAGAAACATACCAGTGATATAACTATTGTAAATAATAAACTCCAGATCTGGAGGAGGGAATAGTATCAGAACCTAAATTGTGAATATTTGGTTTTCATAAGACTACAAGTGACAGTGTAAGTTCAAAATCCATTGCAGAGTCCAATATAGATTAAAACTCTAGTGTATCCCCTCTGAGCACAGTCCAGGGATGTTAATAAAGTGGTTAGCAGATAGAGAGCACTGTAGAGTTGAATTAAGTCAAAATGTAATGCTTTATCATTTGATCTTCCTCTGGACCCATTTCCCCCAAAATATTAGTTCTTCTACTTATTAGCTAAACAATTGTAATTCTTCTTCTTCTAATTATTTTATTGGTGGCTCATACAACTCTTATCACAATCCAGGCATCCATCCGTTGTGTCAAGCACCTTTGCACATCTGCCGCCATCATCATTTTCAAAATATTTTCTTTCCACCCGAGCCCCTGATATCAACTCCTCATTTTGCACCTCCCTCCCCCACCTTCCCTCCCTCATGAACCCTTGATAATTTATAAATTATTATTATTTGTTCATGTCTTAAACTGACCGATGTCTCCTTTCACCCACTTTTCTGCTGCCTTTGCCTAGGAGGAGGTTATATGTAGATCATTGTGATCGATTCCCCCTTTCTCCCGCCACCTTACCCTTACCCTCCTGGTATCGCCACCGTCAATATTGGTCCTGAGGGGTTTATCTGTCCTGTATCCCCTGTGTTTCCAGATCTTATCTGCACCTGTGTACATTCTCTGATCTAGCTGGATTTGTAAGGTAGAATTGGGGTCCTGATAGGTTGGAAGGAGGAAGCATTAAAAAAATAGAGGAAAGTTCTGTTTCATCGGTGCTATACTGCACCCTGACTGACTCGTCTCTTCCTTGTGACCTTTCTGTAAGAGGATGTCCAATTGCCTACAGATGGGTTTTGGGTCTCCACTCCGCATGCCCCCTCATTCACAATGATAAGAGTTTTTGTTCTGGGTCTCTGATGCCTGATACCTGATCCCATCGACACCTCATGATCACACAGGCTTGTTGTTTCTTCCATGTGGACTTTGTTGCTTCTCAGCTAGATGGCCACTTGTTTATTTTAAAGCCTTTAAGACTCCAGAAGCTATATCGTTTGATAGCCGAGCACCATAAGCTTTCTTCACCACATTTGCTATGCACCCATTTTGTCTTCAGCAATCTTGTCAGGAGGTGAGCATCATGGAATGCCACGTTATTTGAACAAAGTGTTCTTGCATTGAAGTAGTACTTGAGTGGAGGCCTTTGACCCACTTTTAAAGTAGTTTCAGATTTTAATATTTTCTGCAGTTTTCTTTATGGAAGTTTTTCTATTTTTATGTAGCCATTGTTGATTTCTGTTTGTTTGCTTGATTGATTCCTGTTTGTGTTTTGTTTGATTTTCTGTATATAAAATCTAGAAAAGGTAAACCTCTAGAGAGAGTAATTGAATTGATAATTGCTTAGGGGCATGGCAGGTGAGGATGGTGGGAAATAAGGGGCTTACAACAATGAGTATGAAAAGGAAATGTTCTGAATTTCTTGTGTTGATTGCATGAATTTCTTTACATGATTTAATAATTACATTTTATGATATGTGAAGTATATATACATAAAACTTTAAAAAATATATGTTGTGTTAGTCCAAATAGACTAGAGAAACAAATTCATGGACACTCTCATATGTATAGGAAAAATCTTTATATACAAGAGCAGTTGAATATTGAGGAAACATCCCAGCCCAGTCCAGATCAAGTTCATATGTCTGATACCAATCTATAAAGTCATCTTCTGACTCATGGAACACATGCAATGATGCCGAATGCAGGAAGATCACAGGCCAGTGGGTGGAAAGTCCTGTGGATTGAGTGGCATTGTAAGCATCTCGGCGCTTGCAGGGGTCTCCACGTAACTTCTCCAGCACCCAGGGCTGCTTCAGGGTAGGTCCATGTGGGTTCTCCTCAAGGATGTCTCACAGGAAGTCAGTCTTGTCAGTAGAGCGTCTCAAAGGGAGTGAGCTGAGAGAAGTATCTCCCGCCTCCAAGGAGGAAATAGAGGATTTCCAAAAACTCTCAGGAGAAGGCCATGCCCATACAGAGGCCTATTTAATTATATATTGATTGACAGGCCAGACTCCACCCCTTCACCTAGAATCCTCTCATATTGACACCAGATTAAGTAACTAGCACATGTCTTTTTTTCCCCTTTTTTCATCACTGTCCTCCCCTATTCAATCATGGCTGCTAGAGGCAGGCAGGCAGAATTCGGGAGGACATTCTCTCTTGCATCTGCAGGAAACCTTAAGAGCAGACAGTAACTGCTCCAGGTCTGTCAATAGATGCTTGTCTTTTCTTCTTAACACTTGAAAGTGGTCTTTAACAATAGATTTGCCAAATGCAATATCTCCTTTGATTCCTTGACTAGTGGTTTCATGACATTGGCTGTGGACCCAAGTAAAATGAAATTCTTGAAAACTTGTATTTTTCTTCATTTGTCATGATGTTACTTATTGATTCAGTAATGAAGGTTTATTTTTTCTTCTTTGTGTTGAGGGATAAGGCTAAGTCCTTGATCCTAATCAGTAAATGCTCTTTTTAGTCCCCTTTGGTTTCACCAAATAAAGGGGTGTCATCTGTATATTGACAGTTGGTAATGAATCTTTCTGGAATCCTGATGCCACATTCTTTTCATAAGGACCAGATTCTCAGAAAATTAGCTTAGCATACGTGTTGGATAAATATGGGGAAAGGATGCAACACAGACACATGCCTGTCCTGATTTTAAACCAGGTAGTATTCCCTTCTTCTATGTGAATGACTGCATCTTAGTTTATGTTCAGTTTTTGCATGAAAACATTTAATTGTTCTGGAATTCCATATCTTTACAATGGTAGTCATAATTTTTTTTTAATTCACACAGTCCAATACCCTTTGTTACATAGTCAAAAAGACATAGGTAAACACCTGTCTGATATTTTCTGCTAGCTATCAAAATCTAGCTGATATAAGCAATGATATTTCTTGTTCAATATCCTCTTGCAAGTCTTACTTTAATTACTGTAAGTTATATCTTGATATTCTCATGCAACAATTTTAAAAGTTCTCCTCTGAAAACCTTTTTGCGTGTGAATTAATGATATTGGTAGATAATTTCTGCATTCTGTCAGATTATCTTTCTTTTAAGTGGACAATTATGTGTCTCTTTCAGTCCATGGGCCAGTTAACCATCTTCCAAATTTCTTGGCACGAACAAGTGAGGTCTTCCAGTGTTGCATCTGTTCCTTCAGACATCACCTGTAGTGCTTCCTGCGTTTGTTGAGCCTTCTTTGCCAGTGTCTTCAGTGCAGCTTGGTCATCTTTCTTCAGTACTTTGGGTTCTTGATCATATTTCATGCCTGAAATCATTGAATGTTGACCAGCTATCTTTGTTACAATTGCTCTCTCTATTCCTTCTATCTTCTTTTGATTCTTTCTGCCAATCAAAATTTTAATATTTCAACTTAAAATTTCAATTTTATTCAGCTCCTTTGAAAAATTCTGAAAATATTATTCTTTTTGTTTTACAATTCCAAAAATTTATAAATTTCATTATAGTAGTATACCTTGCTTCCTTGAATTACCCTGTGAAATTTTCTGTTCAGTATTTTTCACAGGTAATATTGAGAGCCAGTATTCTGAAGAAAGGTGATCCAACTGGATGTATAATTTAGTGAACAAAATCATTAATATCACACTCCAGGTAAATTGTACTGAAGAGAATAAAAAATTGACTGCAGATGTATATTGACAGAAAGCTTCCAGATTTACAAACCGGATTAGGAAGAGAATGTAGAAAAAGTGATGTCATTGCTAATGTCAGATGAATCTTAATTGAAAGCAGAGACTATATCAGAAATACTGGTACAGATTTACTGTGTTGTATTTACAGTGTGGGTTATAACAAATGATGACTACCATTGAAAAGAATAGGCATTCCATAACGCTTAATTGTTCTCATCTGGAAGTATATGTAGACTAAAAGGCAGCCAAATAGAAGAAGGGTATACTTTGTGGCTTAAAGAATAAGGAAGCCCTAAGAAGAATGCAAGGGCTCACGTAGGCCATGACTTCAGCAGCAGGGTCTGCACAGAAGGCGATTATATTTCCAACAACAGCTTATATATTCTTGGGGCAAGCAAACTCCCCTAATTATAGGCAACCACATGTGTACCCTAACCCTAAAGGTCCCTGAGTTCCTTGGAGCACTAACTGACCACCAGTTCTGGGGCAGGCAAGGATAGTGACTGTCCCCTTCACAAGATGAAGAACAGCCCATGTCTGTCTGGTCCTATAGTTAAAGCTGCTGGCTAGATAGCAATCAGCCGTTGCTTGTAAAAGGTAACTTTAAGGCAGCGCTATTGTGGGGGGATATACTGGGGAACAATATTAATTATAAGAATGTGATTGGCACTCATCTCTAACTCACAAGTGTGAAGGCCTCCTTTCACTCCAGAATCTTGGCTTGCCAGGCTTAAAATATGAGAATAAAGAATTTAGCCACATACACTCTCTTCCTGTTCCCCAGTTTCCCACAGACTGCCAAACACACGGTCTACAGTTCCAAATTACCAGACACTATGCAAGAGAAAGGCAAGGCTTTCTACTACCCATAAAGAGGTAGAGTCTTAGAAACCCAGAGACAGTTCTATCCTATTAGGTCACTATGAGTTCAAATGGACTTGATGGCAGTAAATTCAGTTATTTGGAGATAATCTCTGTATTTCAGGGGGAACAGCAGTGACAACCAGTTCCTATAGAAACACTACTTCATCAGTGGATATCATACACATTGGCCCACTCTATTATTCATGTGCTCAGTATAGGGTGATGCACAAGTGAATTATCACCAAGACCAAACTCATTGCCATCCAGTCAATTTTGACCCATGGTGACCCTGTAGAGAAGGGTAGAAATGCCCCTGAGCATTTCTGAGACTACACAATTAACGGGACGGTGGGGCCTCATTTTTCTCCCACGGGCAGGTGGTTACTAACTTCTGACCTTGGGATTATCAGCCCAACATGTAATCAATATACCACCAGGGATCCTGTGCATTATCAAGGTGTGAATAAATAACCTCTCACTTTGTGAAAGCCATTTTGTATTTAACTTCCTTCTTTAAATGAGAACATATAAAGAAAATTCCCTTGAGATTTGTATTTATAGACTATAAAAAGTAACATAGAATCCTTTGATGGTACACATGATTAATGTGCTTGACTTCTTTCTGACTGAAAAGTGAGGAATTCAAGTCCAAACACAGGGGCTATGGAAACAGTTGTTGGTGATCTAGTTCTGGGAAATCGGTCATTGAAAACCCCATGTCGTACTATTCTACATTGACACACACAGTCAGCAGGAATTGAAGCTAATTCATTGGCAATTGCCTTTTTTTTTGTTTTTGTTTTTAAGTAACAAAGCAGTTAGAAAACTCTCAATAATTACAGTCAGATCACACACAACAGGGAGGAAGTGTGGTCTGAAGCCCACCCCCACCCCACCCCCACCCCCGCAGTGGGGCAAACCAAGAAGGTAACACAACAGATCAGTAACAGGAGCAAAGCCAAGCCACAAAGCCCCTACAGAGCCCCCCAAATAGACTTCAGTCTAGGAGGGGCAGTTCCCGAAATTCCCCCAGGGCCAATGGGGAGATAGTCATAAAGGTCAGATGTGGAGCATGCATTTTTTTTTTTTTGCTGTTGTGTTTTGTTCTTTTTGTTTCTGTTGGCTTTTGTTGTTGTTTCCTTTTTCTTCTTCTCTTTTTTTGGTCAATCATTTGTTTTCTATTTGTTTGGTCTATGCCGTTGAGGAGAAAGCAATGGGACCAACCGTCCTGGGGGGACTTTGGGAGAGAAGAGGGTGGGGGAAAGTAGGATGGGCAAATAGCACCATAGACAGGAGAACAACTAGGGAGTAAAAAAAAAAGAAAAGGTGGATCTAGAGGTCCTGGGAGCGCTGGTGCAACAGCAATCGAGCTGAGAGCAAATACTATGAGGCAGAAGTAGGGAGAGCATGAGGGTGGTGCAGAAGGAAGGTAAAAGGAAACAGAGGAATAACCTAGGAAGCAAGGCTGTGGACAGAGCTATGAGCATAGGGGTGTCCATATATAATTACATTAATCCATAAAAATAGAGGTACTGGTCTATGTACATATATTTATATGGTAATACATTGAGATAGTGGACAGACTTTGGGCCTCTGCTTATACCCTCTCTCAATATAAGTACACCACGTTGTTCTAACAAATTGGCCATCTGAGATGCTCACCCTCCCAACAAAATCGCTGAAGACAAAATGGGTGCATAGCAATGTGGTGAAGAAGGCAGATGGTGCCCGGCTATTAAAAGATACAGAGTCGGGGGTCTTAAAGGCTGGCAGTGAAACAAGTAGCCATCCAGAAGAGAAAGAAAAAAATCCATATGGAAGAAGCACACCAGCTTGGGTGAGCATGAGGAGTCACCAGGACTAGGTAACAGGTATTAGAAGACCTTTAACAATCAAACAAACAAAAGCATATAGGATCAGAGCAGAGACCCAAAGCTCATCTGTAGACAATGGAACATCCCCCACATAGGGGTCATAGGTAGGGATGGGAAGAGAGATTCCAGATGGAAAGGGTAAAGCAGGGGGGAGGGAAGAAGGGGTAACCGGTCACAATGATCAACACAAAACCACATAGCACACCCCCCTCCAGGGGAAAGAACAATGGAAACCATTCGGGAAGGGAGAAAGTGGTAGGTGTGAGACATGAAAATAATAAGGATGTATAATCTATCAAGGGATCACGGCAGGGGGGCGAGGGGGAGAAAGAGCTGATATCAAGGGTTCAATAGAAAGTAACTGTCTAGAAAAGAATGATGGCAACATATGTACAAATATGCCTGATACAATTGATGTATAGGTTGTAGTAAGCTTTGTTAGAGTCCCCATTAAAGTGATTTTTGAAAAGTAGGAAACTTCTGGCATAAAAAAATATATATAGACAGACCTTTTCAACTTCCCTGAGCCAGTCGATTATACTTGGGACACCACATTTTCTACGGATGTTTTGCTAAGTCAGTGTAAGAGCTTTGAGGTGATTTCCCTTATAAATAATGCATATTTTGGTAGTATCCTGAGGTCAATGAGGCATCATTTAGACATTGCTATCAGCACTTTATTTACCTTCTTTCTTTCTAACTTTTGTCCATAATTTTTTTTTGAAAATCTAAACTGTAAAAATAAATAAACCAAACATAATTCTCAGTATTTAATATCTAAAGAATATCATAAAATAGTATCAAATCGAGTTATACTATTACATTTTTATGAATTATTAGTAAGTTTTATTTAATTCAATTCATGTGGTAGACAACTAGAACTGCATTTTTGAGATTTTTTTCTAATGTGCCTTTTATTTTGATTATAGATTGTGTTGCCTCCTCACCTGGAAAAGATAAGAGAAAAACTTGCAGAAAATATCCATGAGCTCTGGGTTATGAATAAAATTGAACTTGGCTGGCAGTATGGTCCGGTATATAATTTTGAAGTTTATTTTCTGGGTCTTGTAGTGTGTCTTTCTGACAATATACCTTTTCCCATTTATTTTGCTATGTGCTTGCATGAATCATTTGATTGATTTTCTTTTCCCCTACACATTACTTTCAATGTAAGTTTTATTTACTCAAGGAATAACTTACTGGTGGATTCATTAAAGGTTTACCTGAGAAAGGGTTCTTTGTTTGTTTTTTTAAAAATCAAGCTTAATGTATACAGGCAATGGGCATTGAATCCTAAGTCTTAAAAAAAATCTCATTAATATTGAAAGTGTGGCTGTCCTCCATGAACCACCTCACAGTGATGCCCATGTGTTTAGGTTTCCAAGAGGAGAAAACAAATAAAATATAATTGATACTGGAAGGAAATGAAATATCTTTCTCATTAATTTATAGCTACAATTAGTCATATTGCTTAAATACACCTAAGATTTAATGTGAAATGTATGTATTATACTAATATATTCAATAAAGGTCATAGAGCACTTATGAAAGCAAGAGGTAGCTCATAGCCTGTGAAATGTACAGCCATAATCATCTCAAATAAATGACATCAGTCAGTTATGTTGTTAATTTATCTTCAAATTAGTTTAGCCCTAACATAAAAAAATTATTACAAAGTAAAGCTAAGTCACTCCCATAACCTGATACAGAGTTCAATTCAAGTTACCAAACATTTGTATTGTGTGCCTGCCATTTGCTGCGTATGTTCTTGGTTCTTCGAATATATATAAGAACAAGAGATAACAATTCCTGTTTTGTTTTGTTTATTCTACAATCTAATATGGAGAACAGACCAAGAAAATAACAAGAGTTAGTGTCCAGTCTTCTCTAACTCGTAGCAACCTTATGCATTCCTAAATACAAAAAACTCAAGTTCCTTTAGACTCATATGCACCCTATAGGACAGTAAGGAAGGGTAAAATTGCCTCTGGGTTTCTGCGACCGAAAATCTTTATAAGAGTGCTAAAAAACAAACAAACAAAAAAACCATTTCAAACTTACTGTCCTTAGTAGATTCCATCTCATGGTGAGCTGATAGCGCAGAGTTTCTGAAGTCCCGTGGGTTTCTGAGACTGCAAATCTTTATGGGAGTAGGAAACTCATCATTTTCCTGCGGAGAGGCTGGTGGTATATTGAACTGCTGACCTTGCTGTTAGCAACCCAACATGTAACGCCCTGTCACTAGGATGTTAATGAAAAACAAGCCTCATCTTTCTTCTCTGGAGAGGCTTGTGACTTTGAACTGCTGACCTTGTCAACCCAATGAATAATCCACCATACCAACAGGTCACCTGCATTTCAAACTAGCACTATGCAGTTTGGGATTTCAGTGGATCATTTTTCAAAGCAGGTCAGTAGGCCTTTCTTTCTTCAGAGATGCCTTTCAGTGGATTCTGTGTGCACAGGCTGAGAACCAATTTTTACCACTCACTCCAAAAGGAGATGAAGTTCAAAAGTAGTGAGATTGCGCTGATCATACATGCACTGACTTATTCGAAACAAATCATGTTTAAACATATGTGTGCAATCAGTTTATGGTTGCAGATAAGCTCTGTCAGTAACATGCTTGTCTTAGCCACATTAGGGTGTCTTAAAAAAATAGGTCTAACCATAACAGTAGCTTCATAAGGAATTTTCTAGGCCAGTTGAATCCAAGACATTGAGATCAATTCAGAGTTTACAGTGACTGCTGAGGTGTGGAGTCCAAAGGGGGTAATTTTGATATATTTTTCTGAAGGACACATTCCCATTACAAGGGATAATTATGGAGAAGTTTTAAGAAAATGGAACATTGTATTAGTGGGACAAAATATCTAGGAAAATTGTCTTGAAGGATGTTTTTCCATTAAAGTGTATACGCTCATTCTTGAAGGGTAGCAAGGGCTATCCCAAGAGAATTTCATTTGAAACTCTTGCCCCATCCAGCTCAAGCCCTGTTCTTGCCCAATTCTGACTTCTTTTTGTTCCCTAAACTCTAAAAACATTGAAAAGGGACATAATCTCACAATTAAAATCCTCTGAAGATGCCCAAATTACTGTTTTGAGGGCGTATAAAATGGAAGAATTCTTCAGGGAAACACTGCCTTTGAAAGGTGTAGTTCAATATGCATAGAAATAATAGTTTCACACGTTGACGTTTTTGTTTAACAAAGGTGTGTATGATTCTGTAGTAATCCTTTTTGACTAACCCTTTTTCTTTTCTGTATCTGGGAAACTGCAGGGGCTTCTCTGGGTTGATAATCTGGCTTTTTCTCTTGCTTTTCTCCTCCACCTCCCCTTCCTTTTGCTTTTACTTAGTTGGGTCACTTTTGTTTTTGTGTGACTCTAGAGACAATTATATGCTGACTTTTGGTCCTATTTCCAGGTTAGAGATGATAACAAAAGACAACATCCATGTCTGGTGGAATTCTCCAAGCTTCCTGAACAGGAACGCAATTATAATTTACAAATGTCACTGGAGACCCTGAAGTGAGTTTACCCTTTATTTTCACCCCTCTCAAAAGCCTCACAGAGAGCCCTGGTGGTGTCGTGGCTTAGCGGTTATGCACTGGGCTGATAACAACAAGTGAGCAGTGTGAAACCACCATGCTGGGCTTTCTACTCCCATCAACAGTGACACTCGTAGAACCCACATGGGGTAGACATACCCTGGCTATCGGGTTGCTATGAGTTGAAACTGATGATGACAGTAAGTTTTTGTTTCATTCTGTTTTAAAGGATCCCTGGTGTTGAGTTGAGCTGAGCTGAGTTGAATTGAGTTGAGCTGCTAACTGGATAGTTCACGCCCACCAGCTGCTCCCCTGGAGAAAGATGAAGTTTTCTACTACTATAAAGATTTACAGTCTCAGAAACTCATGGGTCAATTTTACTCTGACCTATAGGATCTCTATGAATTTGAATAGATTCATTGGATGGCAGGAACCCTGTTGGGGCAGTGGGTTTGTGAGTCAGACTCAACTAGTAGTGAATTTGGATGGTTTTTGGTTTGTAACTTTTGCCATGGTTCCTCCTTCTCTTGTGAGTGCATTCAGGCAGAAATCCTTTTAAAGACCATACTGCCTCCCCTGTAATTTGTAGCACTGTACGCCATACATGGATGGCGTGATGTCTGTTTTAAAGTGCTTCTAGTTATTCCATTGAAATTTAAAACTTATTTTCTAGTAGAACATCAGTTAGTGTTTTACTAAGATATTATGGTTCATATCTGATATGAGAAAATGTTTGTTTAGTAAAACAACACTCTAGCTCATCAAGGATAGAAAAAGTACCACCTAAGAGGTACAGACTCAGGGAGAACTTGAGAACTCTTTCATAATACATTCTGGTATAAACTGGTAACATTTTTTGGTTGGTGTAGTCTGTGACTTTTACTACTCCAGGTCTCCCCTGGCACAGCTGAGAGGCGAAGACAGAGACTGGATAAGAGTCAAGGAACAGAATCTTTACTTTGGTCAAGCAAAGAGAAAGCTGAATTAAAATTGCTATGGCTAGCTCCTTCAAAAAGGGGATTGCAGTTTCATGTATGTGTCACAGGAGTTAAATTGAGGGAATTATAAATAAATAAATAAATAAATAAATAAATAAATAAATAAATAAATAAATATATATATATAACAGCTTTCACAGGCATAATCATGAAGATGCATTAGCGTGGGGTAATGGTTTTTTATAAGATATGGCTTATTGGATGCCTAGCTTTCAGATGTCATCTGTGTTCATCTGGGAGCATTTTACCAAGTGACTTTTGGGTTTGTGACCAAAGTTTTCTTGTTCTGGAGTGACTTCAAGCTTGTGATTGTCCTTCGTGTGTATGTTAGGCGGGCCAGGTCTGGATATAGCCACTTGCGGTGGTGGGATACTTTCCCAGGAGGCAGGGGACTGAAAATAGACCGATTATCAGGTAGAGGGTTAAGAATAGGTAATAGATGGGGAATGTTCCAATATCCTGTGACATATTATATCCTAAGGGTGAATTCCTTTGGCAAGCTCTATTATTTACAATGTTATATAAACTAAGCAGGTTGGAAAGTGGTCTCATGACCCACTTCTTTTTCTCAGTAATTCCCATCAAAATCTATAGAGCTTCCTTTGGGTGATTCTAATATATAGAATATTATCCTGCTATAGAATGTCAAGACATAAATAAAACAGTGGGGTCAGGATCTAATTCCTCACAAATGTCGATCCAATCCATTATAGCATAGGGAAGTTTTTGCTAGAAATATCAGCTGACTTCAAAAAGTTCAACACAAAATTTGATTGTCTTTCAGATCCTGTTTTCTACACACTTTTGGTAAACCTCTTGTAGTTTATAGCAGAGGTAAAGAAGAGCATCACTATTTTTTTTTTTTTCACAAAAGGCAGATTGCACACCCCTCGTGGCCATTAAGTTACAGGACAGGGAAGAACTTCCCTTGTGAGTTTCGGAGCTGTAAAACTTTACAGGAGCAGGCTCCTCTTTCTCCCTTGGAGCCGCAGGCTGGTTTGAACTGCTTACCTTGTTGACTTACCCAGCAGTGCCGAGAGGGAGCCTTAAAAGTTGTAAAGCATTTGTTAGACTATGAGCGTGAATTTTTCAATAAGCTTATTTAATGTATCCCAAGGTGGCTACAGTTGGAAAATTACTTAGCAAAGCACTGTGTCTGTTGCCTTCTCTGAGGCTAGCTGCACAAACATTCTTCACAGGCCTCCAGCAATTCTGCATCCATGTAGAAGTCCTGACATTTGTCGTTTTCTGTTGTTCATTTATTTTCAAGCAGTAAAACTTTGACAAAAAGACTGAACAGTTTCTTTGGGAATGCAGAAATTAAAATCTTATTTTAATTCAAAATGGACTTTCAATTTGTTTCAAGTCATTTAAGTCATATATGGCAGTACCTTAATTTTTCTGAAGTTTACTTCTCCATTAAAGTCTTTAACATTTTTTTGTCTTGGTCATGTTAAGAATAAGGATTTATTTTTCATTGATGTTTATTTACCAGTGATTCACAGGACAAAATGGAAACAGTATTTTAGATTATAGGATTTAGGTTAAAAGTTGTTGGTTTTATTAAAACTCTGGAAACAAATGAATTAGGAATGAGATAAATTTGGCAGCTTTATAAAGTCTTGCGGTGTGGGGAGGGGCATGCAGCCAGCTAAACATCTAACTATCTAACGACAAACTGAAAAGCTTCCGTTTTGAACCTACGCAGGGCCCAAAAAAGGCCAGAAGGCCGCGTCTGAAAGGCCACGATCTTGAAACCTCTATGGAATACAGGCCTACTCTGACAGTAAGGGGTTGTGATGAGTTAGAATTGTGTTGAAGGCAACTCTTTGTTTTTGTGTTTGCTTCATCATTGTAACTATATAACAACATACCAACAGCAGCAGCAAAGCAAACAGTCCATTGCCATGCAGGTGACTTCAACTTTGGGTGGCACCTCGGTCGGATTTGAATTGGGATCCTTAGGGTTTTCAGTAGCTGATTTTTTTTATATAGACCCCCAGACCTTACTTCCTAGGGTAGGTTTGCAATGCCACTGTTTGAACAGACCAGGAGTGACACTAGGAGACATGGACTTTATTAGCTATGAGAAGCTTATGGACAGGGATGCAGTACGGTGGCCCTGGGTGGCTGGCAGGGTTAGGGTTTTGTATGCACTCAGGAGAGTGGGGGACCAGGCTGGGTTTCTGTCTGTTGTACGAAGGGTTGCTATGAGTGGGAACTATTTTAATGGCATTTAACTCGCCTTTCTTCTCAATAAATTCTCTCCTATTTAAAATAATAAAAAGAATAACTGATTTGTAAGATATGTGAATTATGTTAGTAAAACTTTCTTTTTTTAAAAGACACTCAGAATTTAAGCTCTAATACATTTCCCTAATCTTATCTTAGATTTATAATTCTTGGTTCACACAAGGTTATGTGCTTCGTCTACGTAAACTTGGCTGGCATCTCATTAGATGGGTGCTTGTTTTAAGAGAAGCTTTTAAGATCTTTCTGATAGCTGGGCACCATCTGATTTCTTCACTACACTTTGCTATAGCACCCACATCAATATTGAGTAGGGCCCTCCAAAAATCCAATCATATATTTAAGGTTTATATATCTTTCTGGTTAACTTTAATATGTTGTCCACCTTGAGAACAAGGTCTATAGTGGGATATAGTATGTGGCCTGTGTCACAAAGGGTAGAAAAGAAATTCTGCTCAACATGCATGATTACCCATATAGTACAAGGTGAATTCTCCCTGTTGGGGGTCCATAACAGCAATGTCAAGCATTTTCTCCGAGAGCAGTTCACTGCCTTCTCCCAACCTCGATTCATCAACAGAGATGAGATTCTTTTTAAGACAGCCACAACCTCCTTATTCCACTGAGTCCTCTTAGTCATGAATATCTATTGAAGTGCATTAAACAGCAATGTAGAGGTCTCCACCCAGGAAAGGGGACTGTAGGGCGTTGCCATTGTGGCCTGGCCCATTGGTACTCTCTCACTCCCCTCCAATGAGAAGTTGTCCACAGCTGAAGTGAAGCTTTCCCTGGAGAAGGGATCTTTATGGTGTACAAATAAGGGACTGATAAATGGGTTACAAATGTTATATGTCTTATCACTCCAGTCATTGATTATGGAACTGGGTTGAATAAATGCATGACCTAAAAGTCCATTGTCTGTCTTTGTCATGGTGTTTCTCTTTATTGCAATGATCTCATACAATGTCCATAAGTCTGTGATTGAGTAACTTTGCTCAGCATAATGTTCTCCAGGTCTGACCGTGTAGTGAGGTGTTCAGTTATTTTATCATTGTTTACAGCAATGGATAGTATTCCATAATATGTGTGTACTAAAGGACAGCTTATTTTCCAATTAAACTTATTGTAATAAATGGAAATGGAGGGCTATATCTGATCTCCTCTGTCTTCTATATTGCCATCATGCAGGGGGCAGACAAGTCTCCATGGTCCATCCTTGTTTGCCTATTCTGACACCAACCATTCCTCCCACATCACCCCACACCATCTATGCTGGGTTTGCCAATTCACTGCAGTGGCCACATAGAACTCACAAACAATGCTCAAAAATCAGGGAGTTTATTAAGGAAGTTAGAATCAATGGCAATAAGTTAATTTTATTAAGAAAGTAAGTAGGTCACCATAAGTCAGGATCAGCAAACAGTGAGGATACAGCAATTGGTCTCCTCAGACAGCAGCAAAGTCTCTCTCTGCTTTTTAGCTTATCTGCCATATAGTTCCTTGACCTTGTCCCCCATGGGCCAGGAAGTCAGCCCACCTGTCAGCCTGCCTGTTACACTGTCCCATAGTCTTAGGCCAGATCAGACGTGTCCCATAGTCTGCTGCTACCTGTTTGAGTGTCTGTGCCACAATCTGTGATGTGTCTGCTCTCAGCAGTCTCTGCCACTTCAGACAGAGATTTTGGATGTGCTCTTCAAAGGTCCTCAGAGTTTCTCTCCTTCATACTGATGCTTCAAAGATGACTCACCCCTCTGTATAGCCAGGGAGGTGATAATGAAAACAGACCAACTCCTTCTCTTAATATTACAAGCGCCTGTCTACATAGTCCCACCCAATCCCAGCATAGTGGTTACACTAGGAGGGTTATCCTACACGTCCTGGTAGTGAGGAATTCAATTCATAAGCCAAGGAAATCCAGGTTTCTTAAACTGCGAGAACAGCAGTGTCTGCTGAAAGACTCCCCTTTATCACTGACCAGCAGCACAAGCTATTTCTGTGCTCTGCCCCTCCCTGGCATGTCCATTTTCCCCAACTCTGAGGTAACCCAGCCAAGCCTTACCATCTTATCTCTTACCCCCAAGTCAGCAGTTTGAAACCACCAGCAGCTCTGTGGGAGAAAACTCCTAGAAAGTCTGAGCAACCACACAGGGGCAGTTTTTCTATGTCCTATCTGGTCTCCATGAGTTGGCACCAGCTCAGGGACAGTGGGTTACCCAATAGTTTGGTCTGAGTTACAAGACTTGCTGTAAAGAGTCATATTAAACTAGTTCACTCCCGCACACTTCTCTTCGGAGTCTCTAAGACTCACTCTGACTTTCTATTTTTTTTTCTTTTTCTCATTTCAGCCCTATGATTGTTTCCCTCTGATTAAAAAAAAATCATTCACTTTCTGTTCTAGCTAGTACAAAAGAACAAAATTTGGGATACACAGGGGGAGTATGCCTTTGATTTATCAGTCAGAACTGCATAACAATGAGAAAAACGTTAGTCTTAAGAGACCCAACAACACTCGAGTTAGGTTTACAGCTAGATCCTTACAGTTTAGGATAGAATGGGATATTATTTTGAAATACAAAGAAACAACTTTGTATATGCTACAACCAAAAATCCCAAACTATTGCCATCCAATTGATTCTAACTCATTACAACCCCACATACTAAGCAGTAGAACCGAGTTCTACTATAGATGGTTCTTTGCTATAAACTTTACAGACGCAGATTGACTGGCTTTACTTTTGTTGCCTCCGTATGAGTTCACATTGCCAACCTTCAGGTTCGTAGTTGAACTCAAATCATTTGTATCACCCCGATGAAAAAATCCTGCCACACGAGACTTCATGTTACATTATTCTGGTTATTTGACACATGGGCATGGAAAAGAAGGGTTAATCTGTATATAAAGCAGACCAGTGATTTGGGGATGGGGATGAACATGGGAGTGGACTGCAAAATGATATGCAAGAACTTTGAGGGGGGGATGGAAACTATGGTGATGTTTTCACAATTTTATAAATTTGCCCAAAATAGGAAAATTTAAAATCAGAATTATAAAGATAATTCTGTACCTACCTCAGGACTCTATGGGAACTGCTAGTTGCAAGGTTCATGGTTCGAACTCACCCGACACTCCATAAGAAAATGATGTCTTCCATAAAGATTTACCTCGGGAGCAGTTCTACTCTGTCCCACAGGGTTGCTATGAGATGAAGCAAGCCACTGGCAGTGGGTGGGGAGTCCCTTAGAATATGTAACTGTGACATCTCCTGGTCTATCAATGTAAATGTCACTCCCTTATATTAGTACTTGAGTTCCTCAGTTAGTAAGCATGGTGGATTTGTTAAGCACATACTATGCCATAGATTCCCAGACTCATTTGACTCACCTTCCCCCTTTTCAGAAAAAAAAAATTACTTAGCGCCCATGGCAATTGAAAACCTTTTGTACTACTGTCCACAAACCAGGATAAACTTGAAGCATCTACTTTTGCAGCCTTTGAGATTCATTCACTATCCCAGCATCATATCACCCATTTGGGGAAAGACTTTTCTGTGTCATAAGGAGCCCTGGTGGTATAGTGGTTATGTTTTGGGCTGCTAACTAGAATCAACAGTTGGAAACCACCATCAAGTCCACTCAGGTAAAGAGGTACAGACTTCAGTGCTGAGGAGACAATCATCATGTAACTATTATAATTGCAAAGACTGAGAGAGGCTCGTAAGGAAGATAAAGCAGTAAAGGTTTGTTTATTCAAACAGATCAGTCAGTCTCTCCATAGGAGTTGTTTATCATAAGTAATTTTTGGAGTTGTGGTGGGGGTTTCCTTAACCAATGTTGTTTTTCAGCATTCTGGGGCTTGGATACTATTTAATTTTTTTCAGGATGTTGTGCATGTTGTCAATCTGAAACATTTACCTTCTGACCCTTTCACCCCACATACTTGTGTATCTTCACTTATATGATATTAAGTCTGTTAAAACTATCTCAAAATTTGAAACTGTGACTTTACTATTTTCAATCTCACTTAGCGTTATTTAAGAATCCTGATGGCACAGTGGTTTGGCGTTGGGTTGCTAACCTCTTAGTTAGCAGTTTGAAACAATAGCTCTTCCTTTGCGGGGAAGAGGAGGCTTCTATTCCCATAAACGTTTTGAGTATAAGAAACTAACAGGGGATTTCTACCCATTTTGTAGGGTCACCATGAGTTGTAATTGACTTGATGACAGTGAATATGGTTTTTAGTTTTATTTTAATTATTCATTGTGTCTTTTTCTCCCATTAAGCTACAAGCCTATGAAACAGAAATGTGCACTACAAACTGCCTTATAAATAGTGATAACTCAAATATTTTTTTATGTAGGAGTGATTGTGTTTTATTGGCTGTGTGAGTTTAATTCATGTTTATCTAAGCAGTATGCCCAGAGGAGAGGATTATAAAATGAAAAGTGTTAGTTAAAAGAAAGTCATGGTATAATTCACAAAAGGTTAGTTCTTCCTCTCTCAGAAAACCATGGGGATTGTGTTAACTTAGTAACTGGTGGCTTAGACTTACTTTGGATATCAGCACACTGCATGGCTTTATCTCTCAGTGAGGATTCAAATGAGCCATATTTATGAAGCATAATATGAAGTGTCAATTTCCTGTGGTGATAATAATAGATATTAACATGCCAGAATACACACGGTGACCATTCTATGTTTACAGATCAGCTTGGAAAGTTACAGTATACTTATAAGATTTCTTGATGAACATGGATTGAAAGGTTTAAATACCTCAGTGTAAGTTAAATCATAATACTTTTTTATACCTAAAGCCTTTCAGATTCTGGCTTGGCATCCCTCCTTGATGTCGTCAAGTTATCAAGCATACTATCACAGGAACATCACAGGCTTTCACAAGTAGAAACATGCTTTTCTCAATGCAGGAAGCCATCAGTCTGAATTCAGAGCTTGGACTCTAGCAGGGGGCTTTCTCCCACTGTTGTCTCTGGTGGAAGATTATTTTCAGCTCCAGGTTCTTTAGCGATCTCACATGACCAGACATCTGTCTTCCACATCTGCGCTCTTGTTTGATTGCTTTCGCAATCTGCTCAAAAGAGATTGATTTAATTCACACTGTACACTAATACTGCCTCAATAATATAGCAAATCATGGGATTATTCTCAAATAGGATTATTACCACAGGTCTAAGAGTGGTTACCCAATAAACAGATTTTTTCAATACTATGTACATAAGTTATTTTTACAAAACAACCTTATGACCTTCACAGTATTCTCCATTACACTTAGCATATTTGTCAAATCTGCTATTCCATTCTTGAAAACATTTTCAAACTCCTCTGTTTAGATATCTGACAGCAACTCCCTCTTTTTGTTTTTTTCACGTTTTCTACTTCCTCTAATCGCTGTCCTTTCATGTCCCTCTTCATTCGTGAAAACAAAAAGGCATCACATGGAGTGAAGTCAGGTGGGTAAAGTGCGTGGGCAAGATAGGGATGCTGTTTGATTTTTAGGTTTTTTTTGCCAAAAATTGGTGTACTGAGATGGCTGCATGATCAGGTGCATTGTCATAGTGGCAAAATCAGTCTTCTGTAACATCTCAGGCTTTTTTTTGTTGTTGTTGCACACTGTTACAAAATCTTTTCAGAACCTCTAAATAGAAAGCTTACTTAACAGTCTGGCCTGGTGGAATGAACTCCAAATGCACTATCGCTCTCATAATAGCAGAGGTTTATTCCATTTGGAGGAGAATACTCCCTTGTAGATGTTAGGATTTACAACACACATTTTTGAGGAACACAATTCAATTTGCAACATCTTCTAACTGTAAATAAAACATTGTACTTTAATTGCTTACTGCCTGTAGATCTCAATGACCTGTAACTTTTTTGGCATAAGTGGTTTTATCTTCACATCATTCTGTATACAACTCAATTCACTGTCATCGAGCTGATGCCAACTCATAGTAACTGTATGGGACAGGATAGAACTGCCCGTGTGACTTTCTGAGACTGTAACTCTGTATGGGACTAGAAAACCCTGTCTTTCTCCAGAGGAACGACTGGCGGTTTCGAGCTGCTGATTGCAGTTAGCACGCTAACTTGGTACCACTACGTCCTAGTTTAACACCACTTGTTAAACTGACATACCAAGGTATTCAACCATGCTTTTTCAGCAAACAGATGAATGGATGAAGCATGATGATAAAAGAGTTCCTCTTCCTTAGAGAAACCTTTAGCTGTATTTGTTCAATTTTAAAACTGCCCTAATCATTTTCAATGCATTTGCTCTCCACTTAAGCCCTTGGCATCAGGTCCGCTTTACCCCCCTTCTTCCCCACTCCCCCCTCCCTTGTGAGCCCTTGATAATTTATAAATTATTATTTTGTCATAAATTGCCCTGTCTGACATCTCTCTTCACCCACGTCAAAGTGGGATCTTTTGTTACATTTTATTCCCATCTATTGTAAAGTTGGGTTATTCAGAAATATGGAAGAAATTAATGTAGCTTATTGTTGACTTTATTTTCCAGGACTTTGTTAGCATTGGGATGCCATGTGGGCATATCAGATGAACATGCTGATGAAAAGGTGAAAAAAATGAAGTTACCCAAGAAGTAAGTTGAAAGTCAATCAACGTTTCTTGGGCAGAAGTTGCACTCAACAGAAACCTTGATGCTTTTCTGACACTTAAGCTATAATATTCTTAATGTACACTTACTGAATTAAACTATGTGTGATATCAAGTCTCTGGCAAGACATTAATGTCTGTAACATTGCCCAGAGGAGAGAAAACACTTAGAATATATTGGGGGGTATGTTATAAAAAGTGCATTATTTTTCCTGTGTATGTGTGTGTGTGTGTGTGTATATGTGTATATATATACATGGATACATGTATCCCTATTCTTAACTCATTTAGTTGATTCCCCTGACTAAAAATACAAAATTGTATACTAATATTGTTTTTACAAAGAAAATATTTTAAGGAATACTTATGAAATTGGTATTATTACTCATATTTTAAGATAAAAAAACAGACATATAAGTTCTACCATGGTGTTTTGCCTCCTTTGTGCGCAGTTTTTTAATAATTATGTTGGTACAGGTTGACTAGAGAAACAACTCACTCATATGTGTATAAAAAATAGCTTTATAAGAGTGATGATATATCAAGGAAGATCATAACCCAGTCCAGATCATGTCCATAGGTTCTATATTACCCCATGTGTCCCATGCCAGTATATAAATTCCTCTTCAGACTCAGGCAACACATGCAATGACACCAAGTGCAGGAAGATCACAGGCCAGTGGGTGGAAGGTCTTGGGGATCCAGTGACAGTACAAGCATCTTAACACTGGCGTAGGTCTACACATGGCTCCTCGAGCACCAAGATTCTGCCTCCATCAGTATAGCTTCATATGGCTTGTCAACAGGAATGACTTGCAGGGATTCTGTGTGACCTGCCTTCAGGGAGGAAGACAGGAGTTCTCAGAATCCTCAGGAGAATGCCATGCCCACACATAGGCCTCATTGGCTCAAGCATGACATGATTGGCAGGCTAGACTCCACCCCTTCACTCAAGTTGACAGGAGCTTATGTAACTGCTACAATAATATTGAACTCAAACCTGTGCTTTATCACCTGGAACAAGTTAATATTATGAGAGTAAGCAAAAAATATTGTTACAAGTCCTAGAAGCATTTTTTAAATATCAAAATATAAAGCTATTGTTTTTTAAATATCCTCCATCTAGGCCTATATACTTCTGAAGGTGGTATTTCTAACTCTTCCCAAAAGAATTCAGAGTTCTTCCATTTACACCATCTCAAAACAACATTTTCTTAATCTCAAGGAATTATCCCTTTGTAGTCCTTAACAATGGATTTTCACATCTGAGTTGACCTCTGCCTTGAATCTCATGGGCCCAGCAGAGCCCCTAGGAAGGCATTGTTTTGCTGGGCCCTTTTTGCTGAAGGCATATTAATGAAATCAAGACAAGTGTATTCCAGAGATCATGGAAATATGTATGAACATGCATTTGTGAACTGGAACTCGTCGCAAAACTTTTCAAAAGTATTAAATGAATAATGATCGATAAAAATAACTGAATCATATTATTATTGTGTTTATTTTAATTTAAATATTCAAGCCTTTAAATATGATAAATAACAGACCTGGAAATGCTTTTATTAACATACTAGGGATGAACACAAAGTAAACCTCCGTAATCTGTAATCTCCCACCAGACAGGCCAGGCTTCCAAGTTATTCCAAATCAAAACACAAAACCAATAGCTAGTCAATTCCAATTTGCACAAGTCTTGAGGAGCAGGGAAGTCCTGCTCCTTGTTATTGTTGCTAGGTGCCACGTGCGGCTTCCTACTCAGAGCAACTCTATGTGCGACAGAACAAAACACTGCTCGACTCTGTGCCATCCTCACAGTAGATTTTAAGTGGGAGCCCATGGTTGCCGCCACCATGTCAATCTATTTTATTGAGAGTTTTTCTTTTCTTTTTACTGCCCCTTTATCTTAAAGAACATCATGTTCTTTTGCAGACTGATATCTCCTTAAAAGACCTTCAAAGTAAATGAGATGAAGTCTTGCCATCCTTGCTTCTAAGGAATATTCCGGCTGTGCTTCTTCTAAGGGAGATCTGTTTGCCTTTGCCATCACCTTTACTCAAATCCGTCCTTTTTTTAAAGTCATCCTTAGTCAGTGTCTCACTTTCATAGGCATATGAGCTGGTTGAAAATACTATGGCTTGGGACAGGTGCACCTTTGTTCTCAAAGTGACATCCTTAGTTTTCAACACTTTAAAGATACCTTGGGTAACAAATTTACCCAGTGTTCTGTGCCATTTTATCACTCGGTTGCTGATTTCATGAGCACTGGATTGTGGATCCAAGCAATGTGAAATCCTTGACACCTTCACCCTTTTTCTCCATTTATCACTATATTACCTACTGGTATAGTTGTGAGGATTTTGGTTTTCTTTACTGTAAATTGTAATCCAAACTGAAGGTTTGAATACTAAGTCATCATCAGCAAATGCTTCCAATCTTCCTCACTTTCAGCAAGCAAGGTTGTGCCATGTGCCTATCGAAGGATGTTGATCGGCCTTCCTGCAGTCCTGATGCCACATTCTTTTTCAGGTAGTCCCTTAATTGGATTATCTACTCAGCATACAGATTGGGGACAGGATACAATGAGAAGATATCACGGTGACACATACCTTTCTTGATTTCCATCCAGACAATACTCCTTTTTCCAACTACCGCTTAAATGATGTCCAGGGTCTGCATGAGCACAATGAAGTGTTCGGGAATTCCCATTCTTCTTACGATTATGTATAGTTTGTTATGATTCACACAGTTGAAACCTTGGCTTTGTCTATAAAATACAAATATCTCCCTAGTATTTTTTGGTTTGTGCAGAGATGTCAGATCCATCTGCTATCAGTATTGATATCTCTTGTTTGGTTTCCCGTCCCAAACTGCTTCTTGAAATTTTCTATTCAGATCTTTGACTTCATCATTTCTTTTATTTGTTCACTGGTATGTAGTTAGAAATAAGGAGCCCACTCTGGTAGCAGAACATTAAAGCACTAGTGTGTTAACTGAGATGTCAACAGTTTGAATTTAACACCCCAATACTTGGGTAACACCCGGCTTCTGTAACGATTACAATCTATGGGGCAGTTCTACCCTTGCTGGTTTGGTTCACTTTGTACATTATTTGAGTGGGTTGATTTTTTATGGTAGTGTTTTGTATATTGTTTTTAGGCTATTGGCTAATATAATTATTGATTATCTGTCTAAATAACTCCCTTTAGTATTTTAAAAATAAGGTTTCTCTTGATTTTATGAATTTTCTTATCTTTTTTCTTTTGCTTGAAAATACCCTTTTTTTCTCCCTCATATTTGAGGGATAATATTACAAGATAGAATTCTTCATTAGAAAATACTTTTCAGGGTTTAGTACACATTATTACATTGTCTTTGTTTTGCCAGCATGGTTTCTATTGAAGTTTCAATGTAATTCTTATTGGTTCCCCACTACAGATAATTTTTTTTCCCCTAAAGTTGTTCATAGGATTCTTTCATTTTCTTTGATGTTAAAAACTATGATAAGTCACAGTGATTTTCTTTTGAATTCAAATCTATTTGGGGTACTTTCAATTTCCCAAATAGTTATTTTCTGTTCTGCCCTGATGTTTGGAAAAAATTCTTTCAGAATATCTAGGGTTTTTTTCCTGCTTTTTGTCTCTTGTACTTAGAAAATTAAGAACTAAGGTTTTGTATTCTTCTTCCACCCTCTTTTTAGACTTTTTCTGGATATGGTGGTGATAGAAGGTCTGTTTCCATATTTTTCTATAATCTCCCACAAGCTTTTCTTTATATTTCTAGAATTAAATATGAAACCTTATAACTAAAACCATTTAGTATTCAATATTAATGTTAATCAAATTTTATTCAAAAGGCTTTGTTGTTTTACAAACTACCACAAAATAATAGTTCAAATGAACAGTTGATTGACACTTATCTACCTAATGGAATGCTTTAATAATGTGAAATTGATTTTCTCTGGCAAAATACATCAATGTACTTTTAAGATTATCTCACCACTATAGTAATTCGTCAAGTTGTACAACAAATGACGAAATTGTCTTATAAATCACTGTTAATACTGTTAAGTCATAAAGCATTATAGCAAGTGTTTTCGCCAAGTGCTCTACCATTAAGATTCAATACACATTAAAATTTAAAGAAATTAGAAAAGACAATTCATTTATTTTTGATGTATAAGAAAATTTGACATCCAGCAGATTTTTTTTCTTCAACCAGCAGATTTTGAAATAAAAAGAAATCTGGTAAAATATTAACTTCCAACTATTTGTGAATTTAGTCATTTAAGAGAACCACTTTAAATACTATACTAATGATTGTGCTGACAATCAGCAGATGCAAATGCACCACCGTGTGCTTTCAGTGTTGACATAGATTAAAGCAACTTTCGAAGTTCTATATAAGAGTAGGGAAACTGAGCTATAAAAATAATTATGACAGATTTCCTCTTTTTCCCTACCTCTCTACTTTACCAAGGAGCACTGGTAATATAGTAGATACACATCAGCTGAGATTACACAGTTCAGTAGTGCAAAATCACAGCCCTCTGATGGAGAGGGATGGGGCTCTCTAGTCCTATACCCAGTTAGTCTAGGAATCTCCCATCAGGGTTGCTGTGATTTGGCATGGACGCATGACAGTGAGTTTGGATTTTTTATTTTCTACTTTACCTAGCACAGTGTCCTTTCCCTAAGACTGGCCCCTCCTGCTTACATGTCAAAAGTAGGTGAGACAAGTCCTGTCATCCTCATCTCTAAGGAAAATGGTCATTGTAATTACTCCAAATCCGAATTTTCTTTTCTACTGATAGTCAGTGGTATCTTCAATTGTTTCCAATATGTTTCACCAGCACCAATGTCCAAATGCATCAGTTCTTCTGTAGTGTTCTGTATTCACTGCCTGTTTTCTACACGCATCTCAGGTGATCACAGAGACCATGCTTGGGTCAAGTGCAATTTGTTTTCAAAGTGACATCTTTGCTCTTTAACATCTTAAAGCGTCTAGTGCAGCAGAGTTCCCCAATGCAAGATTTTGTTCGTCATTTAAATTTTTGGCTGCTTTCTCTATGGGTATCGTTTGCAGATCAAAGCCAAATGAAAGCATTAACAACTCCTTTCCCCTCCTTTTTAGTTGGCTGCCATATACATTCCTGGATTGGGTCTGACCCCTGCAAGAGTGCCTGGACTTCACCCTAGGAATGTTTTATTTTGTAGTTTTTCCCCTATGCCCCTTGCACTTCTTAAGCTTATCGCACATGACTCATGTTGCACTTGTCCTTTTATGCTTTGGAAAAGAATAAAAAGAGGAAGTGGATAGTGGGGAACAGGGAGTGCACCACTAACCCACACACGTGGAAGTATTGTTCTTGGCTGCACAGGAGCGAAGGACCAGACCTCAATCTGGGCCGCCAAACCTTAAGGGCAACATACTTGCATAAAACAGCCAACTAGCAGAAAGATCTATGGTCTGGCCCCAAATCCAGCTATGGGGACCCCCACCACAGCTCTAAGCGGGGCTGCACTGGAGACAGTACGGGAATTGTGCCCAGTCTGACCCCACTTGACCCAGTGACACAGAAGGGAGTGAAACAGAGCAACCAGGGGAACAAGGCAATGCAGTCCCTGAGGAATTCCAAAAATAGACTTTGGAAATGGTGAGCAGGGCTTGGCACCTCATCAGACTCCATTGGAAAAGATTAGTAATGGTCAGCAGACGGACAGGGAACTATTTATAGGCATTTGTTGTTGTTTCTCTCATGTCTATCTATCTAAAATAGATAGGAGAAAAAGTTCTGAGGAGATAACAGTGGGGGCCGACTGCTCTGGAGGGATTTGGGAAAGGAGAAGACAGGGAAAAGGGGCCTACAACAAACCCAGTCACAAGTGAGCAACAAGAGATCTAAACTTGATGGCTAGGAAGGTGTATAATGTCTGGTAGGGTTTGATGAAGTGCAATGTAGCTAAGAGGAATTACTGAGAGCCGAATGAAGATTGAACAGGAGGAAAGTAAAAGGAAATAGAGGAAAGACTAGGCGGCAAAAGACATTTATAGAGGTGCTAATGAAGGCATGTATGTATGTAAATATATTAATATATAATGGCAGGGCTATAGGTTTATGGACATATATATTTTACTGTTAAGTAGTAAGGTAGCTGATGAACATTGGATCTCTGCTCAAGTACTCCCTCAATGCAAAAACACTTTGTTCAAATAACCTGGCATTCCCTGATGCTCACCTTCCTGAGAGTCACTGAAGAAAACTGGGTGCACAAGAAAATGTGATGAAGAAAACTGATGATTCCCAGCAATTAAAAGATAAAGCATCTGGGTTCTTAAAGGCTTGAAGTTAAGTAAGCAGTCACTAGCAAGGAAGCAACAAAGCCCACATGGAGGAAGCACATCAGCTTTGTGATCACAAGGCGTTGACAGAATTAGTTATCAGGCATCAGAAGACCCCCCAAAATTATACCAATATGAATGATGGTCTGAGTAGAGACCCAAAGCCCATCAGTAGACAATTGGACATCCCTTCACAGATGGGACACAGGAATAAACGAGTCAGCCAGGTTTGCAGCATAGAACGGACACACACACACAATATTCCTCTAGTTCTTTAATGCTTCCTCCCCCAAACCCTCCACCAATTTCACGACCCCAGTTCTACCTTACAAACCCAGTTAGACTGGAGCATGTGCACTGAAACAGATAGGAGCTCAGCACCGGAATCCAGGACAGGTAACCCCCTCAGGAACAGTAATGGAAGTAGTGATACTCTGAGGGTAGGGGACAGATGGAGGGAGACACAAGGAACCAATTGCAGTGATCAATGTATAACCCTCCACCTCCCCCCACCCCACCCACCCACCTAGGAGGATAAACAACAGAAGCATGGGTGAATGGTGAAAGATATGAAAATAATACTAACTTATAATTTATAGAGGGTGAGAGGGTGGGGAAGTGAGGGTTAAAAGAGGAGCTGTAGAAAGAAAAGATTTTGAAAATTATGGTGGCAACATACATACAAAGGTGCTTGATACAACTGATGTATTTATTGTTATAAGATCTGTAAGAGCCCCAATACAAAGAATTATTAAAACAAGAAAGAGCGTGTTCACAATTTCAATGTTCCCTCTATTTGTCATGATGTTACACACCGGTTCATTTGTGAGTTCCAGTTTAGTTCCCATTACATTGAGTTGTAACCCATAAGGCTGTCGTTTTTTATCTACACCAGCAAGTGCTGCAAGTGGCCCCTGCTTGCTACAGATAGTTTAGGTCATGTTATTCTTTGTATTGTCCAGCTTCTCAGATTATTTGTTCAGCATACAGGTGGAATAAATATGTTGAAAGGACACAACAATGACACATACCTTTCCTGATTTTAAGCCACATACTGTCCATTTTTGGATAGTCCTAATGTCTTAATGACTGCTGCGTGGTCCATATACAGGTTCTACAAGAGGACAGTGAAGTGTCCGGGATTCCTATTATTCTCAAGATTATCCATAGTTTGTTATGATCCATAGAGTCTTTCGACTTTCTGAGATTCTCTACTTTCAACTAAGATCCATCTGCTCTCAGCAATATCTCTAATGCTATGTATCCTTGTGAATATCTGGCATATGTATTATATGTTATATGTACTCTTAAAACTCCTTTTGAATTATCACACTATTTTACTGGCATAAGATTGTTTGATAATATCCACATTCTGTTGAGTCACTTTTCTTTGGAATGATCATATATATATAAGTTGGTACCCCAGGTAGCTGCCTTCCAAATTTCTTGGAATAAACCAGTGACTGCTTCCAATACCACATCACTTTTTTGAAAGCTTGGCATGCTGTCAATTCCTGGATTCTGTAATGCTTTCAGTGCAACCTGGGTTTTCTTCATACCATTGATTTTTTTGAAAACCATGTTCAGCCTCTTGAAATGGTTGAATTTTGACCAATTTCTTTTATGAAAAGTGATTCTATGTATTCTCATATTTTTAACCGTTTTGCCCATAGAATCCTTCAATATTGTACCATCTGAGGCTTGATTTCTTTTCCTTAGTTCGTTGAGCTTGCGATATGTTTTTCTAATTTCAGATATTTCCATATTTTATTGTAATATTTTACTTTGTTTTAAGCTGTTTTTTGAAATTTTCTGTAAACCTCTTTCATGTCTTCATTTTTCTTTTAACTTTAGCTACTCTCCATTCAGGAAGACGTTTCAGAGTCTCTACTGAAGTCTGCTTTGGTCTTTACGTTATTGCCTGTCTTTTTACTGATATTTTAATTTCCTCATGTATGATTATCTTGATGTCATCTCTCAACTTCTTTGGTATTTAATCATTAGTGTTCTACGCAGCAAGTCTATTCTTGAGATGGTCTATAAATTCAGATGGGAAAAACTCCAGGCTACATTTTGGTTCTCACAGACTTGTTTTACTTTTCTTTTGCTTCAGCCTGAACTTGCATACTGACAACTGATGGTCTGTTCCACGGACATCTCCTAACCTCCTTTTGGCTGAAGATATTATGCTTCTCCGTTGTCTTCTCCCATAGATGTAGTCAATTTGGTCCCTGAGTATTTCATCTGACAGGGTCCCTGTGTGTATTTGTCATTTATATTGGTAAAAAGTATTTGCAGTAAAGCAGCCATTGGTCTTGCCAAATTCTATCATGCAATCTCCAAGTTCATTTCTGTGACAAATAACTTATTTTCCAATGACTCACCCTTCCTCTTAATTGCCAAATCTAATTTTAATCACTAATAATCATTAGTGCATCTTGATTTAATGTTTTATCAATTTCTCATGAAGGGTTGTTCTAATTCTTCAATTTCTTCATCATTGGCCTTAGTGGCTTATGTGTAAATTTGAATCACAGTTCTATTAAGTGGTCTTCCTTATAGGAGTATAGATATGATCCCATCAGAGGCCGCATTAGACTTACAGATAGATCTTGAGATGTTCTATTTGATGATGAATGTGATACCATTCCCCTAGAATTTGTCATTTGTTGCAGTGTAAGCATTTGATTGTCCAATCAAAATGGCCAGTAGCAATATATACTGACTTAATAATACCTAGGATTTTGATCCTTGTGTATATCATTTTCAGTTTGAAGACTTTCAATTTTTCTAGGCTCCTACGTTTTACATCTTATGTTTGTTTTGTGGGGTTTTTTTTTTTTCATTTTATTGGGAGCTCTTACGATGCTGTAAGAATTTGTCATTTAATTAGATCGTGCATGATTGTGCCGTTGCTTCCACCGTCAGTTTCAAAACATTTTCCTTCTTTGTGAACTCCTTGATGTCAGCTTGCCTTCACCCCCCCCCTGGAGCCCTTATTCTTGTTATATATGTTATAAATTGTTATTATTGTTATCCGTGTCTTATACTGTCCAATATATCCATCCAACTACGATTCTGTTACTTACTCCTCTTGAGTGGGGTGGTACAGTCACCATTGCTGTCAGCTCCGCCTTTCCTCCCCTGCCCTCTTCCCGTACTCTCAGAGGCTATTACCCCATTACTCTTTCTCAAGGGTTACCTACCCTGACTTTCATCCATCCATAGATCTTAGTTATACACCTGAGCATACGCATGTCTAACTAGGTTAATGAGGTAAGCGAAGAACCATAATAGTGAGGGATTTAAGAACTGAGGACACTTGTGCGTTTCATCAGTGCTGTATTGCATCCTGGGTAAACATCCCTTGCATGTGGCACTTCTGTTAAGGAAGTTTGGGGCCTTTCTTTCATTCAGGTGGGGTTTGGTCCTCCACCCTGTCCATGCACCTTCATGTCTATTTAATTGCTTTTTTCAACTTTTGATACCTATACCCACCAACACCTCATGATACACAGGCTGGTATACTTCTTCCATGTGAGTTTTGTTGCATCCCTGCTAGATAGTAGTTTGTGTGACTTCAAGCCTTTTAGACCCCAGATGCTTTATCTCTTAATAGCCAGACATCATCCACTTTCTTCACCACATTTGCTTCTGATTATTAGTGAATTGTTGCTGCTGGCTCTTCATATTTTGTGTCATGCTCATCAACAAATGTTAGTCTGGAACTTTTATTCCAAGGAAGACCTCCTTCCCTGCCTTCGTCCTTTCATACATCCCTCTCATTCCATCTGGGAAACTTCTGGAGATTCTGCCACTAGATTTGGTTGCCACAGAAGACATGCTGTTTTCCTTTAGCATGTTTAATTCAAGTTGCACAGGCTCTTAGGCTTCCTAGTCAGGGAGAGACCAATAGATGGAAGCTCTGGCAGCTAGGAGGATGAAGCAAAGACAAAAGAGAATGAGAGAGAGAGAGAGAGAGAGAGAGAGAGAGAGAGAGAAAGAGAGAGAGAGAGAGAGAGAGAGAGAGAGAGAGAGAGAGAGAGAGAGAGAGCTCAAAGTAAGGAGAATCACAGCGGAATATAGGGACTAGGGCAAGAACTGAGACGCGAGAAGATGAAAGACTGAATTTATTGACATTGTTCTAAACTACTTCCAGTAAATATTCTTAAACTCATAAATTAGACTGTGAGTACTAGCTTGATCATTTGTGTGGTATATTTGAAATGTACTTGGAGGCTTGTTTGAAGAAAATATTTTTCATATAAAAATTTGTACACATAATGGCTTACAGATTCCATATTTGTGTTTTCAATAATAGAATTTTATAAGATACAATGATTCGTATGACTGGTTAAGAGGTATTAATTATATCTTCTTTAAGTTTTTTGTGTGTAAATTGGGTGAAGATTTACAAAACAGATCACTTTTCTTTTCAATAACTTGTACACATTTTGGTTCACATCATTGATTGCAATCACACAATGTAATACCATGTCCCCCACTTCCTCCCTATGTTGTTTCCATCCCTTCTTTCCTAACTCTTCTGAACTTCTCTTTTTTCTTTGAGTAAATGCGGCCCTTTTATCTTATATAGTTGATTCTAGTAAGGTGTGTGTAGACTTTTCTACTGATTGGCTGAAAATTGAACCATTGGGTGAATTCATTTCCATACCTGGAGGGTGACTAAGGGCCATAATCTCAGGGGCTATATCAGTCTTTATCCCAACCAGTAACTCTTTTTATGATTTCAAATTTTGTTCCCATTTATTTTTTATCCCACTCTACCTAGTAGTAGCTGGGCACCATCTAGTTATTCTGGCTTTAGGGTGGTGGTGACTGATGTTCTCCATGATGTGATCCCTGAGTCCACCGTACTAAGTTATCCATATGAGTGGATTTATTTTATGCTTCATTCCTTTAGACAGAAGAGACCAATAGTACTCTACATGACTGCTTTTAAGATTTTTAGGTCTTAGAGTGGTTACGCTTTAGGTTGCTAAACAAAAGGTCAGCAGTTTGAAACCACCAGCCACTTCACAAGAGAAAGACTGGACCTTCTGCATTAAAAACTACAGTGGTCGATCTACCCTGCCCTACAGAGTTACTGTGAATCAACAGCAACTAGTGAATGAGTCACTACTCATCTAAGTAGGATGTAAAACATTGTCTTTGTAGGCTGAGTCATACCAATTTATTTTAGAGCCCCTTGAGACTGGTCCTAAGGTTCTAAGCCAAGCAACTCAATCTCCAAGATGTTTTCACGTCCACAAAGTCTTTATAAATTTTCCCTGTGATCTACCACATTTAAACCTATTTATATTTGTGATTATAGTCCCACTCTTCCATCACAAAGACTGATTACTTTTACATATAGAGTTCTGATTTAAATAGGTAAGTTGTTATGTCTATAAAGTTACCTTGTGAACATAAATCAAATTATATAAATCAAAATTAAGAAATTACTCAGCCAGTATAACTTTTAAACAGAGTTTTTCTGAAGTTTCTATCCTTAAGTAAAATATATATAAAAAAGAAGTAAGGAGGTAAAGCCAACTCTATTCAGCATCAGAAATTATTCATTGCTAAAATACATCAATATAATTGACAAATACAATTCCATTCAAGGACCTTATTCAGGATAATGAAATGAAAGGACCATTTGCATAATTTCTATTCAAAAGTTTTATTTTCTTACATGGTCACATCATTAATGTTAATTTAGCATACTTATCTGGTGAACTTTTTTTTCTTTGCACAAGGTGAGAATATTTCCCATATGTCTATATGAACTCATTACATGATAATTCTGTGGACTGAGTACTGTTTTATGTATAATAGTTGATAGAAAAAAGGGGTCAGAAACAGATTCTGAGTTCAATGATCTTACGGTGTAAATATGGGAACTATAATATGGCAGATGAGTGAAAGAAATGCAGCTGTAAAGTAGGCTGTGCCCAAGTGCGGTTCAATGCAGTGAGGCTCTGGGGGCGTGGGGAAGAAGGGCGGCACTACTGCCCTTGTGCAGGCATTTCATTACACTGCACAGATATTACTGTTTTCAAAATGTGAAGTTCATGGCAATCCGGAATCCAACAAGTCTATCGGTTCCATTTCTCCAACAGCATGTGCTTTTTCTCTGTGTTGCATCTTGGTCATTCTCACACAATTTCAATATCTTTTACGTAATACTGTTGCACATATAATCAACTCCGTGGTTAAGAATTTTTATATGCACTGCGAAAAAAGAAAAAAAACCGGATTACTCTATTGCAATATTCACCTTATTGTGAAACTGAGGTATATATGTGTTGAAAATGTAGTATTTTTCAAAAATTAAAATCTACACCTATTTCAGTACCTTTTCTTTCTAATTCAGAGTGTGGAAATAGTCTCTAGTAAGAATCTCTTAGAATCTAGACCACATTAATGTTATAAATGATTATGTAGCTCAAGTTTTCCCACATCATAGCCTCAATCTTATTTTCAGACTTCCTAAATAAGGAAAATAGTCATGACAAGATAGAAATAATTTAAATTAAATAATTAATTTAAATGCATTACAGTTTCATTACAGAATAATGAATGTGCAGTATCTAAAGTATTTTGTGAAAAATAATTGAGGTAGTTAGTTTATTGTGCCTTTTGCTACGCATCTATAGGAACATTTCTATTATTAGCAACTCAAACAGTGATTTCTCACCTTTGAGAGTCCATTTCTATTTTTTTGGTTAAAAAACAGCAACAAAAAAATACCACAAAGATTGTGTGCCTTTTCTATAAAATGAATGCAATTTGAATTGACAAGGACCCAGGCTTTTTGGATGAAGCTTTACCAGGGTTGACTTATAGAACAGCTAAATTTATAGGGGCCATTCAAAAACCATGCTAGGATATTTTAAACGTGATTTATAAAAAGACCAATTATTGTATTCTTTTGTTTTGCTTTTTAGTTACCAGTTGACCAGTGGATACAAGCCTGCTCCAATGGACCTGAGCTTCATAAAACTCACTGTATCTCAGGAAGCTATGGTGGACAAGTTGGCTGAAAATGCCCATAATGTGTGGGCTCGAGATCGAATCCGGCAGGGTTGGACTTATGGCATCCAGCAGGTACAAAAGATCTATGGTTCCAAAGCACATAGACTGCGATTTATTTTAGCAGGGATAAGCATATTTTGTAGCGGGAAGAATTAATTACTGATTGCTTTAAAACTCTTACCATATAGGATCTAATCTAACTGGTGTCTTAATCAACTTGTGTATATGAAGTAAAATGCTTTTTTTAGGGCTGTACACAAGAAATTAGCTGGCCTTTGTTCTGGTTATTATGACAAAAATATTGTAGGTATATGGTAGGTATTATTAGAACTGTGATTTTCAACATGGTTTTATAATTTTTTCTCTGAGAGTGCAGTTTTGAGCAAATATGGGAACAAAAATTTGAGAAAAATAATTCTTGGAAATTTCATATGAATTTCAGAAATCAAATTCCTTTTTTAATGGTAATGAATCTCATTATGCACATTCAGTGGTGTAGCAGTCTGTAAATTAATATTTGTATAGCAAACAAAAGATTGGTCATACTAAGAAACAGACATAAAGATAATACAAAGTTTTTTGACTAATTCAGAACAAGTTTTGCCTATAAATATATTTTCATTAAAATTAGGAGTCGGGGGAACAGTAGATTATAGAATTGTCTGAATTTCAGAATTGGAGTTCAGTGGCTGTGTATTACTTTTGATTGTGTGTATGTGTGTGGGGGAGGAGAACTTGTGAGAGTAGCTAAATGTTATTTCATTATTGAGACAGCAGAGCATAGAGGCAAAGAGCAAACATTAGCCTGAGTGATTGATGCATGTGACTTGGAGCATACTACTGAAATTCACTGTTACTGTTTTTTCACATCCATAAATTATTTAACTACATGACAGGCAGTCCCAAGATTACATATGAGTGCCATTCCTAACGTTGTCTGTAAGTTGAATTTGTATGTAAATTGGAACACTTAAGTCAATTTGTATCTCAGATAAGTCCATTTAAAAAAAATAATGTACCTTTTTATGCATTAAAAAGTTATGAAACATTTCTTGATACATTAAAACATCTTTAACATCATTACATAGTCATAATAATAATGTTTAAATTCACATCACTAAGTAGCACCTATTTGTTATCATAAACCGTTATTATCCATATAGTTATCCCACTATATCTGTGTGAGATTGGATCCACTTTGGATAAGAAAATCTGCAGATACTCCGGTCTCTTATATAAAATAGTGTAGCATTTGCCTATAACATACTCACATGCCCTTACATACTTTAAATAATGCGCAGATGACTTATAATACCTAACATAATAAAAATGTTATCTAAAGAACACTTTGTACTCCTTGTTACTTATTGAAGGATTATTTTGACCACTTAGTAGCTTGTTTATTTTAATTTTTTTTTATTTTTGACTGGTTAAATCCAAAGACTGGAGGGCTGACTGTAGGCACTCTGAATTTTTAACTAATATACAC
The DNA here is from genome assembly GCF_050624435.1 of Tenrec ecaudatus. Lineage (NCBI taxonomy): Eukaryota > Metazoa > Chordata > Mammalia > Afrosoricida > Tenrecidae > Tenrec > Tenrec ecaudatus. The sequence continues at coordinate 61,833,877 of NC_134537.1, read as the reverse complement.
TCATATCAAGATATATACTGCACCAATTCTCCCTCAATAGTGTAACAAAGGTAACTTACTTCTAAATGGATTACAACCACAGGCATAGGTGTTGGGGTTTAGAATGTATATATTTAAATAGATACATAAAGATATGTATATATTTATAATGTATATACTTTGGGGTACACAATTCATTCATTAGGACTTTCCTAATAAATGTCCTATAGTTCTTTTAGGTAGTAGACCCCAAGTACTGCTCTTAATAATTTCTGGTTCAATTACAGCTTTTAGCTTTCTTTCACAACTCTGAATAACTCCAGTATCAATTTGAATTCCTTTAGTACTTCGGTTAAATCTTCCTAATAAAAACTGTATTACGCTTTCGATAAAAGGCTCCAGCTTTTTAGAATCAACAAACTGTTACGAGGAGGCTTCTGAGCCTTTACTTGGTTAGTCAAATTTACTGCAGCAAGAACAGAACCTGGGCCCCGTCTCCTCTCCGGCGCCGCAGAAACCGCTCGCTTCTGCCCTCCGCGTTTCCCACACCTGAGAAGCCGCCTCGCCCCATAGTTACGATGCCGCGCGGAAGCCGGAGCCCTACCTCCCGCGTGGCCACTCCGGCCAGCCGAACCCCTCAGATAAAAGCTGCCCCCAGGCCAGCCCCAGCTGCCCACCCACCAGCTGCAGCCCCACCAACTGCGGTCTGCTCACCTGCTACAGCACCCTGACAACCCGATCTGATGGCACAGATGGCGACCACAGCAGCCGGTGTGGCTGTGGGCTCTGCTGTTGGGCACACACTGGGCCATGCCATCACTGGAGGCTTCGGTGGGGGGAGTGGCACTGAGCCCGCCAGGCCTGACATCACTGACCAGGAGCCTCCGGGAGCCCAGCCGGTGTACCAGCAGCAGCAGCAGCAGTTTGGTCCTTGCCACTATGAGATGAAGCAGTTTTGGGAATGTGCCCAGAAACAGGGCGACCTCAAGCTCTGCGAGGGTTTCAGTGAGGTGCTGAAGCAGTGCAAATTTGCAAACGGATTAGCCTAATCACATTCAGACCGAGGAACTGGGATCTACATCTCTCATGACCAAGTTAATTTAGTATAAATCGATAACTGATAGTAGCTGTGTAACGTGTACAAGTTAAACCTCTTTTCCATCATTAATCACTTCCTTACTTTCAGAATCACCTTGGAAAAAGGCATTGTTCTGTATTGAGATGATGTCACATTTGGGGCTGGGTTCGTGTGGCCCCCTTAATCTAGCTGTTGTGATATAATTATTTGAATTAACAAAAATAAAGTTATTTCCTGTCAAAAAAAAAAAAAAAGAACAGAACCTGGACTTTCACAAGTTTGGTCAGGTTTCGTCTCCTGCTGTGAGGCTGGGTTATACCTGCAATTTCTCTCTAAGATTTTTCTTGCTCCAGCAGGCAGATACCTCGCCTTCCATGCTGGGTGGGGTCTGTATCAAGCTTCATTCTCTGTTTCCCTGCCAGGAAGCTTTTGCTAATGACAATCCTTTATTGCTGACTGTTGAGCAACACTGACCCCCCAATGCGTTCTTTTCCTCCAGAGGGTGCAAAATCTGGTTACTTTTAAACCCAAACTCAGTGCTCCTGGCCCATGCTCTGGCGCAGCCCATGGCTTGCTTTTTAACTTCGCCTCTTTGCTTCTATTTTCTGCGCTAGTTTTCTGGGCAGCTATATCTATAAACTTCACTTCCTGAACTTCATCGTCTGTGTTAGCTCTCTCAGTTTGCATTTCTTGGAGCTAATCTCTCTACCTCCAGCACTGGCTTGGTTAATTGCATTACAGTCTCTAGTCTTTCTAACACTAAATTTCAGCAGGGGAGTGTTAGATTCGGACAAGGAAGGTGAGCTCACCTTGGGCGCACGGAAGAATAGGACCAGTTGAGATGCGAAAGCGGCAAAAGGAGTTTATTAGCTAGCTCGAGCTAGGGCTTTCTCCCTCCGCTGCCTGGTGCAGCAGGGACCCAGCGTCCAAAAGGGAATCAGCCCTGAGCGCTTTGTTCCCCAGGCTTTTATAGGGCCAGGGGCAAGGGGCGGGACAAGGGGCAGTCCAGGGTTGCTGTTCTTTAAACTTATTGGAGAAAACTTCTGGCGCCAGCAGTGATTAGTAAGTATGTTCGCGCATGCTTTCCTGATTGGTCGGTCACTGGTGGGCTGTCACTCAAACTCTATTGGCTAAGGTGTCATTAGGCGATGTGTCCCATTGGTTAGGTTGGATCAGGTGATGTGTTGCATCAGTAACCAGGTACTTGAAACCGAAACTGAAAACCTAGGCCTACCTCAAACCCTGGCTTTCATACAGCCTGTTTTACCTTTCACTCTGCTGATTCCAGCAGTGGCACCCCCGTGCCCCACAGGAGCAGATGCTTTTCCTACGCTGTCCCCTTCTCACTCAGGCTTAGTTTTCTCAGCTTTGTCTAGAAATATTACCTCTGTTTGATGCCCATTCTGCTTGCTTTCATAGCATTATTTAATAGCCTCACTTTGGGTCTTGCAATGTACTGCCTCTAGTGCTCTATCACCTTTGAACCTTAAGTCTCCAAGGGCATATGGGCTTTGGCCATGAGGCTTTGTTTATAATCAGAGGTCTTAGATAACTAATCAATCCCAGCTTCTTCAGTTTTTTCTAAAGTTTTATCACCTAATTCATACTCATTCATAGAGACTTTAGTTGCTTTCCTAGATTTGGATAGACACAAGATTTCTCACTAAACTGATAATCTTTCTCTTCCTCCTGCAAAGGTTCTAAGACTATCTTCACTTGAGCCCACAGAGACCATGTCTCCCCGGGGATCTTTTCCCCTTCTCTGTATGCTTTCTTCAAGTTTGTATCTACTCCCTCCCAAGTTCCTAGATCTAAAGTTTCTTCCTCTGGGAACCATGGATTATACTTTTTACCACTTATAAAATGCCTTGCATTTTTTATTCATTACTGCTGCCTTCTGGTTTTTTATGTTTTTTTTTTTTTTCAATAAATGTGTGAGAGTGATAGCATAAGTCTTGGGTTTACTTCCTTCTTGCCCCATTGTCCTCTTGAAAATATTATACTACTATTCTTATTCCTATTTATCTGCTAATCCCCATATCCCACAATTTCTCCCGTTCACACTCCTGTCTGCTGGGGTCGTACAATTGTTACAGGGGGTATAACTCAAAAGAATTCTTTTCCTTGCATCACATGATGGCCGCCATTAGTGGAGATAGCCAGTCCCCCACAACTAATCACAGGTTTGATAGGCACAATTGTATGGTTAAGAAGCATAAAGATTATAGTAAAGTCATAGGGAAATGGGAGAGATGGGAGAGAGAGAGAGTAAAATAAAGAAGTCAGACACATTTCATAGTATCATGCTCACCTCAGCTCCTCTTAGTGGTACATGTGGAAGTGGGGGATGAGAAGGCAGGAGCTCTTGTGAGGTTTTATTTCTAACCAAAGCTTACATATCTTTGCAGGCATGCAAGCCCTCTGATTCCAGATAACAATGTAAGTCATGAGAAGGGGTTGTAACAGCAATACAAGCAATAGAAGGGGATGGCCTAGGGGCGTATACACAATAGTTCAGGGAGGGAATAAGGGTACATATGTGGCAAGATGGGTGGGCTCTAGACTCAATATAGTAGCTTAAACTTAGTCATCCTTGAGTGGTCCTGGGCTTGCCTTTGGGCACTCCTTCAAGGGAACAATATCAGAAGGGAGTGGGCTCTACTTAGAATGAGTCAGTTTACACAGTCTGGCTGCTCTAGATACCCTTAAGGAGAATAACCTCAGACCTACTTTCAGTGACCTCCTAGTGTACAGTTATTTACCATGTGTAGCAAGCAGCGTCTTGGTTTTGGCATATATTTGAGGGAGACAACTTGGGAGAAATCTTTCTGTTTCCTGAGAGGTTGGAGATGGAGATGATGGAATGTTAAATTGAAAAGGGCTTTATTGAGGCAGGGAAAGAACTCCCTGGAGGGAAGGGAGAACAGAGAAGGATGGGGACATCTTGAGCCCCTGGGCTGGTTCTGAGACCCAACAAGTTAGGTCAGAGAAATCGCAGCTTGTTGGTGAGGCGGTGGGAGATATATAGGGCTTGAGCTAAGGGAGGTATACTTGACAACAGGAAGGGCGATTTTTTTTTTTTTTGCTTGTAGTTGCAGGACCTTGAGTCAAGATGCAATCTGATCCCTGGGAAAAAGTGCCTTTGTTGTTTGGCAACCAACTCCCTGGAGTGCTGGAACAAGGGAGAGATAAGCTCCTTGGAATGTTAGGGCATACCTCAATAGGTCATTTATCTTCCCTAGAGGCTGGAAAGGGGGTCCTTGAAGGTTTATCTTCCTGAGGAGCCAGAGAGGAGATGGGGGCTGCCTCTGCCTCGTCTGGACCTGTCCCAAACATTTCCCACTAATATTATTCTCTTTATGAAATTCAGGATAGGTAAATGTATAGAGAATATAAAAGATTAATCGTTTCTTTGGGTTATAACAGGGGAGGTTGAGGTGACATGGGGCGCTAATAATAATGAATACAAGAATGAAGAAAAGAATATAAAATTGTATACACAACTTTTATATTTTTAAAATATTGATTTGCATGGTATATTAATCATTTGTCAATAAAGTCAGGTAAATTGAAAAAAAAAACACACTAAAAGGCATCCTCACATATAGGTTGCAAAGATCTGACTCTTTAAAACCTAGGACTCTATGGTCCTGTTATAGGGTAAGCACCACGAGGGCCCACTACCTTAAAACTAGGTGAATTAGGAAAATCCTAAATTTTATTTTCACACTTATGGGAAAGGAGAATGGGGTGGGTCCTTCCTCCAAATGCCTGTCCCCTCATCCCTTTGTTTACACTGGATATATGTAAAGACACAGTGAAACAGTTCTTTCAAAAAGATCTTGGAATGGCAAGTACAAATTAGGAAAACAAAGTTTTGTTTTAACAAAAATCTTGTGTTACAGAGCTTTCATTACTACTTAGGGACCCGAAATCTCTGGGAGACAGACCGAGTATACAGATCTTGAACCTAAGTGAGGAGAGGGATGAGGCTTGGACACTGTTATAGGGCACTCTGTGAGACAGGATAGATGGGTCTAGCTCAGAGTCAGAGCTATGGAAGGCTTCCAGGGGTCTAGCTCAGGGGCACAGGTATGGAAGACTTCTAGCTAAGTTACATCTACACAAACAATATAATTCTCCTAACTACATTATATTATTTCCATCATAAAATAATAGTGGACTGACTTTTCAGATCACTTCCTATCATTCTGACCCTTTGAGACCCTAGAGGCCATGGTCCCACCCATTGAGACACAGACAGCTCTGTTCTGGGGTTTGTTTGTTTAATTATTTTATCTGCATTTCATCCACATATCATACAATGAAATAGTTCAATCATTTCAAAAAGATTTGTGCAATCATTATCACAATCAATTTTAGCACATTTTCTTCTTCCTGGTACTCATTGTTATTCGTGTACTTTTAAAAATTGTGGCAAAAATATACATAACAAAATATTCTCCAATCCATAACTTCTACGTATCTAATTCAGTGCCATTGATTATCCTCTTCATATTTTCAATTGGTATCCTTTTCCAGATTATTCCACCACCATTAAAATGAACTCAATGTCCCCTAACAAATACTCTTTCTTCTTCACCTGTGGTAACCCTAGGTCAAGTTTTGTTTCTTTTTTCTTTTTAGTAGTTTTAATTTAATATTAGCATATCATAAACATCCATAGTGAACATTTTTTAAGTTGTACATACATCATCACAATCAATTGTTATGTTCCCTCCCTCCTCCTACTTTCATTGTTTGCTCCCCAAGTCCCCTCCCCGTCTCCCTTACATCCCCAATAAACTGTCACATCAGTTATTGTCCCTAGACATCCACTCTTGTGCTTGACAAACTGGGAAAGCTAACAGAAACAAAGCAAAAGAAAAAAAGCAAAATGAAACAGAAAGACCAATAATAATATAATAATAAAAATAATGAGTAAGACTGAAAAGGCCACTAACAATATTTTAAGTCAGAGAAAAAAAAACTCTGTTGTGGAACAAGTGAGACATATTTGGGCCCAGGATAAATTCAGGTTGGTAAGAGGGAGGTCAACTAATAAATATTAAATTATAACATGGTCTGAGCCAACATGATCAAATTTACAATATTCTCTGTTACATAGTAAAGATTTTTGGGTCCCTTCCTGTGGCTGGAAGGGATCTGCTGAAGACTTAATCTGACTAGATCTTTTGCTTATTGATTTTGTGTTTCCACTGCCCTCCATAGCCTTCTACAAATTTGGTGATCACAGTTTAAGCTCGGACACTTTCCCTTTCATCATATTTGGATTTTGTTATTGTTATCTTTGGATCACACAGGCTGGTGCTTCTTCACTGTGGGCTTAATTGATGCCTCACTTAGATGGCTGCTTGTTTGAATACAAACTTTTAACATCCCAGATACTAGTTCAGTTGATAGCAAGTACCATTTCATCACAATCCTTTGTAGTAGCACCCTTATCTTCAGTGATTTCATCCTGAAGGTGAGTATCAAGCAGAGCCATGTTATAAGAAGTGTTCTTGGATTGGGGCTAGAATTAAGTGGCAGCCTAGCATCCACAGGTCGTCCACAGGTTCTTAACAACTTTCATTTACTTTGACAGTTATATTACAATAAAAACCCAAGTCATCAAGAACACTAAGAAAAACAAAAGCAAGCAAACACTAAAACAAACAAATAACACCCCCCCCAAAAAAAAAAAACCCAACAACAACCCAAAACTAAAATAACTAAAAAGAAAACCTTTGCAAATCATTTACCTGGGGTATCCAATGGGATAGGTCCTGTTGATAGGAGGAGTTTATGTGTGTAAAGCCCAACTATGAGCTCCCATCTATCAGTTATTGCTTTGTATCAATTGGTTTCTTAATTTTTTGAGCTCTGTTTAGACTGAGCATGGGGTTGGTATTAGGGGAAATTTTCCTGTATACTTTTTTACAAGGGCACATCCTTGACTATCAGGTTACAATCTGTAATATTAATGCGAGGGGAACATTGAGATACTAGATACATGGTGACTCTGGGTTCTCTTGACAGCTCTGTTTTCTATGTCCCTTACAATCAGTTTTGCTGATCTCTAAGGTGCTCCAGAGCTCCAGAAGTATCAGTAATCTTTTTTGTTTGTTTGTTTTCTCTTTTTCTTAGAGGACAACACATGTAGCTCCTTTGCCTATGTCCTGCTATTTAGGAGGCTACAAGTTCAAATTAGCATGCCGGCTCTATAAGCAGGATTTCGTTCTGTGCTAGCTCTCCGAGCTTCTCTGCTCAAGGGTGATCTTGATGCGCCTTTGCATCTCTCTTGGCGCATCTCTGCAGGTGCAATTTCAAGATGCAGTGCTCTTCCCTTCTTTTCTTTGCCTGTCCCCTTCAGTCTAACCCAACTGATAGATGTTCTGTTTTGGTAGTTGTTGAAATCCACCAATCGCAGACTTACTCTCGTTAACAAAAGACTGCGTGGCCATATCCATTGCAGAAAGGTTGTCATGTGGGCACCAAGAGGGCTGCATTTCCCAGTCACTATTGCCGGATTACAGAAACCAGTCCAGAAAGAGTCTACATTTTATTGTCAAGTCGTGGAAAGGATAAATCCTTCCTCCAAATGCTGGTCTCCTCTTGTCTTTATTCTCACAGGGAATATGTATGTGTATATTTATGAAACAGTTTTTATCTCTCTCACACACACACAAATCTTGGAATGACAGGCAGAAATTGGGTAAACAAAGTTCTGTTTAATAAAGATCTTATGTTACAGCACTTCCATTACTTAGGGACCCTAAATCTTGAGGAAACAAGCCAAGTATACACATCTTGGCCCTTGGTGATGAGGAGGAAGCCTGAGAAATTCATAACACTCAAATAAGAATCAGGTCATTGGCTTAGCTAGTACCAGTGAGAACTCATGCCTGGATACTATCAAAGGACACTCTATGAGGCAAGTTAGAGGGGGTTAGCTCAGGGTCACAGTTGTGGAGGATTTCTAACTAAGTTCCATGTAACAAAGTATATAATTCTCCTAATTGTATTTCCATCATAAATAATAGCGAATTATCTCTTCAAGTCACATCCTATCAAAAACACTAGGACACATGTCCTTAGTTTATACAATAGAATTTTCCAAATCTTAAAAATTTCACTTTCCTTTCTACAGTCCTTTTTAAAGCCCACCTCTTTCCTAACCCATGTTTTTATAAGCTTCAGGAAAAACCACATGACCACTTTGCTCCTCCTTCGAAAGCATCACCATTCCTTCATTGTTCAATTACATTAATCGTTTTAAGACCTCGCCAGAACTATACTTAATCTCCATATTTCTAACAATATTCTAGATAATTTTTAAGAATACTCTGCAACACAATCTATGATTTTACTCTTAGGCATCATAAAGCTTTCTCAACCTCACCCATGAACCTGTCCCCAAACCACTTCCGCATTGTTGGTATTTGTTACAGCAACGGCACTACTTCTCCTACCGAATTGTGTCTTTGTGCTGAAGGAACAGAGTATAGCACGTGGCTTTAAGAAGCACAAGCTTATGTCCTCACAGATTAAGAGGCGAGAGGTCTGAAGTAAGTTTGCCACAAAGGGAAACCTTTCTTTCTGCAGGGGCTAGAGTCTGTTCTTGGTGTTTCTGCTCCTTCCATCCTTCTAGCCTCTCTACCTCTCTGCTTATTTGCTAGCCTCATCTGTTGTATTCATTTCTGTTAGTAATCTGACTCAAAAGCATCCTCATAAAATGATGCCTTATTAACATAACAAATGTAACTCATACCCCAAAGGGGATTATCACTTCAAGTTAGGATTTACAATACAAATTTTAGGAGTACTCACTTCAATGCAATGTAATCCTAATGACATAGTAGATGACATGCTGGCTGCTAACCACAAGGTCAGCAATTCAGACTCCTCAGTGAAAGCCCTGGAAGAAAGACGGGACGTTCCGCTCCTGCGAAGATTGACAGCCTTGGCAAGTAGTTCCATTCTATGCACCAGAACTGACTCTATGAAATGAAGTGGGTTTTTTAAAATTTTTAATTCAACCTATAACAACTCTTTATTCCAGCGTCAAAGTTCTTCATTTGCTTATTAAATTTCTTCCTGCCTGAATATGATTTTCACTATTAAAATAGATTGTCTCTAATTGATTTAGAATATGGTACAGTTTAAAACCGCAAACTTAGTTTGAAAAGTATATTTTCAGAAATTGTTTTAATCCAGTGGCCTTTATAATTTGGTAAAAACAGAAAATTTGAATATCTGAATTTATTTCATAAAATTATATTCTTTTATCTGGAATAAGGATTATGGATGGTGGTAATTTAACCACTATGTGATTATTAAACTGTTGTGGGTGACATTCTGGTCCTTATCTTGTCATTGTTATGTGCTGTTTATACCAGTGGGATGAAGAATTAAGAATTTTGTATTGGATCTCTGGAAAGAAACATCTTTTTCACTTGGAAGATTTTGTCTGTCAGACAATACAGGATTTCTGGATAACCACTTACTATTGGAGGTTTCTATTTCTGCCACATGATACAAGTTCCAAATGAATACAAATGAGTTAACACTTCTCTGGCTCTCTTGCATTCAAAACTAGTTATCTGTGTTCACTTTGAACCCTTGACAAGACCGTGTGTGTTACAGTAGAGCTGTGCTTTATGGGATTTTCAAGGCCTGAGTTTTTTGGAAGTAGATCATTAGTCTTTTCAATCAATGTACCCTCTAAGTGGAATAGAAAGTGAAACCTTTCAATTAGAAGGGAAATGCCTTATACTAATCATGTCTACCAGTTTTATCACAAATATAAATATTTATCCAAGGAAATACTGAAGGAGTGCCATTTATGAGCAGACTTCCAGAATTCACCTCCAAGAAGCATAACCCTCTAGAGATTCCAGATTTTCACTGTTGGAAAAGTTGAGTTTAGCAACCATGTGACAATAGCAATATGTTTGGAAGATTCATTGGTAGCGCTGGCAGTCTGTTCATGCTATGTGTTCATTTTGTTGTAGCTTTGTGATTGTCATAATGGAAATTCCTGAACTACTTACTCTTGGTGCTACCCTAACAAGCCACCCGGCTGCTGTTGGCTCCAAGTCTCTGTATCCTCAAAACCAAATCAAACTCACTGCCATTGAGTCCATGCCAGCTCATAGCAACCCTACAGGAAAGGGTACAACTTACTTTGTCAGTTTCTAATAGTAGAAACTTTATGGGAGTAGAAAGTTCTATCATACTCCCGTGGAGCATTTTGAACTACTGATCTTGTGGTTAATAGCCCAATAAGAAACCACTATCACAAGACTCATTTTGTCACTATCCTACATATGGAGATTCTTTTCAGATATTCATTGCAAATTTGCTCGAGGGTATCAAGAAGGAAGGGTGGAGATTTTTCCAAAAAGGTATGAGAATTCCCACAATCCCCAAATTCTTCTTAATGCTAAATTAAGAACTGATTTTGCTTCTGGAAATAAGAAAAATTTGACAAATTCTGCAGCAGATTCTGTTACCTCTCTATCCATTTCCACACACTTGAATCAAACTCTGCGAGACTCCTTAGGGAAACGTAGTATTGCCCTAGATGATTGTTAAGACTGTAATCTTTATAGGAACAGATTGCCATAGCTTTCTCCTGCGGAGCGGTATGTGGTTTCAAAGTTCTGTCCATTTGGTTAGCAGTTTGGCGCTTAATGATTATGCCACCAGGGTTTCTAGAGGCCGTTTGCATACAGAAGTTAATTTCTTAAGTGGTAGTAACTCATAGGACCTAATACATCTCTACCATTCCAATGAAAATACATTTTTTACCCTATATTTAGTGTTGGAAACTCAAAAAGAGGAGGGCAGTTCTACTCACTCCTATAGGATTTCTGAGTTGGAAATGACTCAATGGCAGTGAGTTTGTTTGTTTGTTTTATATTTAAGCATCTTTTTGCTAAGATAATAAAGTGTTTGCCAACAACATTTTAACCATTTATTTAAACAAAATAATAGCCAAGGTTAAATTTTCTTCTTTAGTCATATGTATGAAAAAATGGAGGAACAATGAAAACTGAATAGATTCATTTGAATTATGATATTGTGGAAGAATATTGAATATACATTCCACAGACTACCAGAAGAAAGAACAAATATTTTTTCTTTAGGATATTCCTTAGAAGTTAAGATGATAAGACTTCATCATACATACTTTGGGCATGTTATCTGGAAGAACTCGTCCCGAAGGGAGCCAATATACTTGGTAAAGTAGAGGGTCAACACAAAAAGGTAGACCGTTCACAAGAGGGGTTGATACATTATTGCCCGCAAAAATGGGCTCAACTCTAGCCATGATGGTGAGGACGGCGTAGAACCAGGCAGTGGTCCCCGTTGTGCATTGTGTCACTGTGGTTCCAAACCAACTTACAGCACTAACATTACACAGCAGCACCCCTTTCAGTGATCCCGTTACTACTTTCCCCAATAGATACTCTCAACTTAAATATTTTCCCAAGCTATTTGACGGCTGTCTGTATCCTGCTGAGTTTTCTCTGAAGAAGGGAAAGCAATTTGTTATTCATTGACTCAAAACCACTGACTGGGGCCCGGTACTAATTTAGAACAAAGACTTGTCAGTTTCATACATGGAATTATAAAGAAATTATAAGTGAACCCTTTCCTTGTGGCCATTGCCTATGGTAGATGGTTATGAGATGATAAGCTGAGTTATTGTTTTTACTTTTTCTCCTTGTGGCAAGAACTGCTTTTAAATGTATGCATTTGCTAATTTGATCGAACCTTTTATTAATAGAATCTTAGTAACTTCTACATCCTGGAAAGATGAAGAACATATGGAAGAGACAGATTTTACTGCAAAATCTTCAAATTTGGTAGCTTTCTACTTTTTAAAAGCCATTGGAAATGCTTCAATGATTTGTGCAATTTTTCTTTCTATAGGATGTAAAAAACAGAAGAAACCCCCGTCTTGTTCCCTACACTCTTCTAGATGACCGAACCAAGAAGTCAAATAAGGACAGCCTTAGGGAGGCTGTGAGGACACTGCTAGGATATGGCTACAACCTAGATGCTCCTGATCAAGATCATGGTATTTTTGTTTCATTTGTATCCCTTTTGCTTGCAAAACCATGTAATGTCGCTGTAAAGCCCGATACATAAAAGGGGAAGTTCTAGATAGATAGTCTGAATGTTTAATTTACCAATGGCTTATACAGTTATTCTTTATCTCCTGCCTGAGAACAGCTGAAGGAACCTCTCAGTAGGGTGATTCAGTGTGCAGTGATTATTCAAGGGGATGAAATAAGCTTCCCTGCCTGTAACTGGTTCTGGAATTGTTCCTTTTACCCAATTCTCTTTCAAAACAGGTGAATCAAATTGGTAATGGAACTTTGCCTCTAGGAGGAGCTAGTGTTTTGTACAATCCCATACTCATTACTTATATTGGCTCATACATTGTTATTGTTAAGATCCATTGAGTGGTTCCAGTTAATAGTAGCTCTTTGTGTAACAGAACCAAATGTAACCCAGTTCTATACCATCTTCACTCTCACAGCTATGCCTGAGCCCATTTTGCTACTACTCTACCAATCCATGTTCGTAAAAATCTTCCTATTTTTGCTGACCCTCAGCAATACCAATGATGCTTGTATTCAGGGAGTATGACCTCCTGATGACATGTCTAAAGTATGTATTATGAAGTCTTGCTCTCCTGGCTTCTAAGGAACATTCTGGCTGTACTGCATTTTGGCCAGATTTGTTGGCTCTTCTAGCAACCCATGGTATATTCAATATAATTTGCCCATATCATAATTCAAAGGCATTGATTTCTTGGTTTTCCTTTTTATGGTCTAGCTTTCACATGTGTTTTAGTCAATTGAAAACAAAATGGGTTGGTTCAGGAGTAGCTTAATACTTAAAGTAACATCCTTGCTTTCTAACCTTTTTAAAAAGGCATTTTGACCCTGATTTTCTAAATTCATTTTGTTGTTCGATTTTTTTTTGACTGATGACACAGTAAGTATTGATCGTCGATCCAAGTAAAATGAAATCCTTGGCACTTTCAATATTTTCTTCTTTTATCATGATGTTGTGAATTGATATATATGTGAAAATTATGTTTTACTTTATGTGAAGATGTAGTTCATGTTGAATGCTGCAGTCTTTGATCTTCAGCACTAACTACTTCAAATGCTCTTCACTTACAGTGAGAAAGGTTGTGTCACCTCCATATTGCAGGTTGTTAATGAGCCTTCGTCTAAGCCTGAGATAGCACTCTTCTTCATATTGTTTAGATTTTTGGATGAGTGCCTCACCAAACAGATTCAATAATTATGGTGAAACAATATAATGCTGACACACCCCTTTCTGATGACAAATTACTCAGTAATACATTGTTCTATTTGAATGATCGTGTCATAGTGTACGTACAAATTTTACATGAGCATAATGAAATGCTCTGAAATTACCATTCTTTTAAATGTTGGGCTAACTTTTTGTGATCCAGACAGTTGAATGCCTTTGAATAATTAATAAAATATTAGTAAACACCTTTCTAATATTCTCTGATGTTAGCTTTGATTCATCTGACATCAGCAATAACATCCCTTGTTCCATATTCTCTTTTGAATTCTGCTTGGATTTCTTTCCGTTCCTTACTGGTTTACTACACAACTTTCTTTGAATTTTCTTCAACAAAGTTTAATTTTATGTACTATTAATGATACTAGTAATACTATTAATGATAGTTTGGTCATTTCTGTATTTCATTGGGTCACCTTTTTTTGGACTAGGCATGTGATAGGTAGGTTTATTGTGCCAACCTGACCAAAAGGATTGTGGGATTAATAAGGTTCACTATTGCTGTGTGCACTAATTATGTTATGTACCTATGTGAATATATGTGGAGATATATATATCTATCTATATTCATAAGTGTCCTGGTTTTGTTTCTCTAGAGAACCCTTTCTAACACAGGGCACAATTATGTATCTCTTCAGTGTACTAGATAGCTGTCTTCCAAATTTCTTGGCCTAGCCAAGGAAGCACTTCCCATATTGCATCTGCTTGTTGAAACATCTCCATTAGTTATCTGTCAATTCCAAGAGCCTTACTTTCATGGAGAAGTCCAAGGAAAGCCTAGTTTTTGGTATAATGACTGTGTGTTCATTTCATCCTCTTTTGAATCTTCTTGAATTTCTGTTATTTTTCCCATAACTTCCTTCAATATTGCAACTCAAGGCTTGAAATGTTTCTTAGTTCTTTAAGATTGAGAAACATCAAGTGTACTATTACCTTTTGATTTTCTAACTGCAGGTTTTTGCATATAACATGATAATACCTTTCTTTATTTTTCCAGCCTGACCTTCAGAACTTTCTATTCAGCTCATTTACTTTATCATTTCTTTTGTGCTCTTTTGTTATTTTATGTTCAAGGGAAAGTTTCTCTTCTGACATCATTTTGGTCTCTTCTCTTTTTTACAATAAAGTTTTATTTCTTTACATATCATGTCCTTCAATAACTTTTCATCAAATATTTTCTTTTGATGATCTTTAAATTTTAGTGGGGTATATGTTAGGTCATAATTTGGCTCTCATAGATTGGTTTTAATATTGTTTAGCTTCCATATGAACTTGCGAAAGAGCAATGATATTGTTCCATACTTGTATTCAATATGATTTTTGCATATTCCATTCAACGGCATACATGTATATAATCTTAGATTACGTTGCTGAAAATGAAGCATTTCCAGTTACTAGGTCATTGGTCTCACACAATTCTATCACACAATCTTTGTGTTGGTTCTATCACCCTGGTTATATTTTCCAACTAATGTAAGTCCATTTCAACTCGTGATTGCTTAGGATATTGATCTTGAAGTTTTATTTTTGACAAATTAATTTTTTTCCTATAGTAACACTTATCTATTGCACATTCAGAGAAGTACATCATGCTTGGTAAAACAGAGCGACAGAGAAACAGAGGAAGGCGATTAATGAGATGGTCGGACACTCTGACTACAGCAATGGGCTCAAGCATAGGAGCAATGATGAAGGTGGACACAGACCAGGGAGTGCTTCATGCCGTTGTACATAGGATTGCTATGGGTCAGAATGGACCGTGCGGCACGGGACAACAACACATTCCATATTCTGTTTACTAACGAACGTTTTGCAGCTATTTCTTTTACTTTGAGTCATGTGACATTAGCCAATGAAAGCCCTCATGCTTTCTCTTTGGAAGTCATTAAGGTCTGCTCTCATTTTGAGTGTCTTCCAAGGAGAGGCGCTTATCTTCCAGTGTTTGATCAGACAATGTTTCCATTTTATGCATAGGGAATTTTACTAAATAATAAATTATAAAATGCTTTATGAAAAGACATTTTCTTGAAATAAAACCTTTAAGAATATAGTTTGAAGTAATAAAGCCCTTGAGCTCTCGCTCATACATTTTGGTTTAATATCCTATGGTGTCATTGCTCTTGTTAAAATACAAAGTGAGTTTCCTTGCTAAGAGGGAAAAACTGAAGAAAGTTATACTAAGCAGGCATATTGATGAGAGCATTGAGTATTCTCTGTTTTTTCTTTCAACTTTGAATATTTAATCCCATTTGCTTTTGAGCTGTATGATTTTAGGTGAGAAATCAGCTTTTAATCTCATCTATGTGATGAGTCACTTCTCTCTTGTGTTTTTAAATCTCTACTTTTAAATTGTTTATTTTATAGGTGTAGATATTTTAAGTTATCCTACAGTAAGTATATTGAGCTTCTTGGATGTGTAGATTAGTATTTTTTAAATTAAACTTAGGAAGTATTTGACCATTATTTCTTCCATCATTCTCTATGCCCCCTTTAATCTCTCACTTCTGCTTCTGAGACTCACATTATGCCTACATTGGTAAGCTTAATAGTATTTCGCAGCTCTGTAATAACTCAGTATATTTTTTCGTTCTTTTCTCTACATATGCTTCAGATGGCACCACTCACCGGTCGGCCTGTCATACTATCGTGGCTTGTGGGTTGCTGTGCTGCTGAAAGCGTGTCATGGTGTTGTAAGATTCGCAGGGCTGCCTACAGTGAATGGGTTCCAGCAGAGCTCCCAGACTAAGTTCAAACTACTAAGAAGGAATGGACTTTCCCACGGAAAACCCCATGGTTTTCAGGGATTATCCACTGAAAACCCCATGGATAGCCCCACAGCATTATTAATTAATGAAACTATAATAAATAGAAGCAGACCATTGTCAGAGATAATGCCAAAGATGAACTCCTCAGATTGGAAAGCAATGTGACTGGGAAGAGCTGCCTCCTCAAAGAAGAGTCAATTGCATGATGTGAAAGGAGAAAGGCCTATGGCAATCACACCTTCAGGACCTTCCTTAGGTGATGGGGTACGCTTCAAACGGAGAAGACACAGCTGAAAACCTCAATTATTAATCAGAACTTGGAATGTATAAAGGATGAATCTAGGAAAGTTGGAGGTCATAAAAAATTACATAAACTCATAAAGATTTATAGTTAGGAATTAGTGAGCTGAAACAGACCAGTGTTGGCAAGTTTTAATCAGAAAATCATATGGTTTACTACACTGGGCATAACACAATCAAGGGGAATAACATTATATCCATTGTCAAAATGGACATTTCAAGATCTATCTTGAAGAACAATGCTGTCTGTGATATGTGAATGTGTATCCACTCACAATGCAATCTAATCTGTACAACTATAATTCAAAGTTAAGCACCAAACCACTAACGCTAATGATAAAAATTGAAGAAGTCTATCATTATGAGTCTCAAATTGATAAAACATGCAATCAAGATGCATGTATAATTACTGATAATTGGAAGGCAAAACTTGAAAGCAGAGGAAAGAACAGTAGGTAGAAAATATTATCTTGGTGACAGAAAGGAAACTAGAGTTCACATAATAGATTTTGGCAAGCACATCACAAATTCATATTTTCAACAGCACAAATAGTGACTATATATGTGGACTTAACCGATGGTATTCAAGGACATCAAATTGACTAAATCTGTGGGAAGATCAATGGAGATGTTCAATATCAGCAGCTCACATCAGGCCAGGTGTTCACATCAAGTGTTCCTATGTAAGTTCAGGTTGAAGTTGAAGTTGAAGAAAACAAAAACAAGTCCATCAGAGGCAAAATGCAACTTTAAGTATATCCATCCTGAATTTCAAGCATATCAGAAGCTCAGACATGCTGCATTGAATCCTAATGACAGCAGACCTAATTAGCTGTGGGATGACATGAAAGACGACGTTCATGAAGAAAGCAAATGGTGACTAAAAAGACTGGAAAGCAAGGAAAGATGTTCTAGCATATTTGAAATCGTTTATTTAAAGTCTTTGTTTATTAATTCCAAGACTTAGGTTTCCTTAGCGACGGTTTCTATTGATTCTCTCTCTCTCTCTGCATGTGTGCATATGTCATATTTTCTTGAATTTTTAAATGTCCCACATAATTTTCTTTTGTTCTTCAAAATGGGATAGTTTATATAATTCTCTGAACACTGGATTCTCATAGCCCACACTTTTTCTGTTGATGTTTGTTTTACATTTTCATTTAGTGATTTTTCTTAATTATATAAAGTTTTGTTCTTTTGTGAGTAGTTACTAAAATCATTGTTCCAATATTCTAGTGGCTAGTTAGTGATTATACAGCGTATTCCTTAAATTTTTGGAAGTGATAAATCTGTGTACCTCTGCAGAGTGGCCTGCATGTGTTTTGGGGATGTGTAGATGTGGGCGTCAGAAATACCTTTAATATTCAGTCAGGTAGATTAAAACTTTACCTCAGGATTCATTTACTGCTTATTCCCAATTTTAAGGTCAAGTCAGATGTGAGAATGCACAGTCTTCTCAGGTTTTGTTATGTGCATAGCTCAGGACGCATGTGTACCTGGCTGCCTGGGATGCAAGATTATGTTGGACCTTATCACAGTTTTCTATGAGCATTTTCTTCTTCGGCTTTTCCTTTGAAGGGTTTTGATCAGTATTTTGTTTCATCTCATTTTCTGCAGGCCCCTCAATGTGACATCATCTATTCTACTTACCCTGTGCTTTCGTTTTCCATTCCTCCGTATTTCCTAATCTGAACTTTGTTCTTGAATTAATGCTGCCCTTTTGATTTCAAATGGTTGATTATCCTAGCAATTATCAATTGTTTCTCTCTCCCTGGGCATGCATAA
Organism: Tenrec ecaudatus; assembly: GCF_050624435.1. NCBI lineage: Eukaryota > Metazoa > Chordata > Mammalia > Afrosoricida > Tenrecidae > Tenrec > Tenrec ecaudatus. The sequence goes on along the minus strand of NC_134537.1, from coordinate 61,815,607 downwards.
CTTTTCAAATGCTTACAACCTATCCTCTCTGTCTCTTCCATAGAAATGGTTGTTGGCTGGTTTGTATTTGCTGACAAACCGAGTTAGACCAAATCAAGATAGGTCTTATTAATTGATTTTCCAAAAAAGTACAAATCTAGACAGTTACCTCGGAATTAGACTTTGGAAGAACTTCAATTCCATTCTGTCCTCTTTACATGCCATTGATTTACATTGTGATAGAGGGGCCTACTGATCTTACGCATCTAAAGACAGGAAATGAGATAAAGTCAAGTTTGAAGCACCCCAAAAGTCACTGTTACTGCCTAGATTCTATCGGTTTGTTTGGATAGAGTCCCTGGATTGCTACAGGCCATTGATGAACATCCAGGGTTCTGAAAAAGTTAATTTTTACAAATTTGCCAGAGTGCTGCTTATTTATTTTTTGGAGAACAGGATCTTTGGAATTTTTTGTCCTTGTTTTTTTTTCCTTTGTGCCATTCTTCTGATGTAAACATTATAGACAGGATCTTTTTAAAAATCATTTTACAAGGGCTTGTACAACTCATCACAATCCATCCATCCATCCATTGTGTCAAGCACATTTGTACATTTGTTGCCATCATCATTTTCAAGACATTTTCTTTCTACTTGAGTCTTTGGTATCAATTCCTCATTTTTTTCATGTCTTACACTGAACAATGTCTCCCTTCACCCATTTTCTGTTGTCCATTCCCCAGGGAGCAGGTTATATGTAGATCATTGTAATAATTTCCCCTTTTGTCCCCCCACCTTTCCCTTACCCTCCTGGTATGGCTACTCTCAATATAGGTCCTGAGGGCTTTCTCTGATTGGTATTCCCTGTGTTTCCAGCTCTTATCTGTACCCATGTACATGCTTTGGTCTAGCCAGATTTGTAAGGCAGAATTGGAATCATGATGGGGGGTGGGGAGGAGGAGGAAGTATTAAACAACTAGAGGAAAGAAATATGTTTCATTAGTGTTATTCTGCACCCTGACTGGCTCGTCTCCTGCCCATGATAAATAGGTTCTTTGAGAGATGGACGCAAAGCAGATTTCAAACAGATTGAAACTGCAGAGAAACATTAACAATTGAGGTTGGAGGCCATGAGCTAGTGTTGGTGCTACTGTATATGTGTGTATGCATGTTTTCATCCATCCGCAGAGCAGATATAAATGCTGAGAATAAAGACAGTGAAATATGACAAACACTGAGGTTCATGTACCAAGTGAGGATGACAGAGCAAGATAGTACAGGAAAATGTACAGATGAAAAAGGAAGCCAAAATGAATTTATTGTTCATTGAATTGGAAGAGTCAAAGTCTTTGTATTCTAAAAAATTTAGAACAGTGAAAAAAGTTAATCAAATAAAGCTACTGCCAGTCAATTAACCAGTTATCTTAGTAAATTTATTTGAGCAGTGGGTGGTATGTATTCCATAATAGAGATTGCAGCCATGCTCTCTCTTCACCATGGTTCCTAAATTCAAGAGAGCATGCCTACCTCATGGAAAGAATTCATTTTTTTAATGAAAAATAAGAAATACTGATCATCCTATTGGCAGAATCAGTGAAGGAACAAAATATCATGTGAGTTAGATGTTGCAGGGATCAGAATATCAGCAAGTAGAGATTCTTGTAAGAAAGAATTTCCATATGATACGATAAAGTTTAGAATTAGTTAAAAATAATGTTACCCTTAATAATAATGTTCCAGTAAATTATGGAGTTAAAAATAAGAGTTATATTTACACTATTTAACCCTTTATTTTACCTTATCATAGGAAAAAGTAGAAAATTATTTGATTATGCATATCAGGCTGGAAGTGTTCTCGATAAGCTTTCTTTTTTCAATTATATTACCATCATTATGTACTCCACATATCATGCAATTTAATCATTCAATTGTATGAAGAAGAATTTCGATAGTTGTGATTTTTCAGATGTACATCACCAACCCCTTTTTTTTTCAGGCACCACTGGGTGAATTAAAATCTATAACATTTCAGTTAGTAAACAAGTGCTTAACTGTTTGTGCCACTGATAGACTGTAGGGGAGGTGAATAGATGCGAACACGTACTCTTTCACTGCCTTGAATATAGTCCAGCTAACAGAGACCTGATAGGGCAGAATGAAATGGCCTCTGTGAGTTCTCAAGACTACACAGTTTTATGGGAATAGAGAAACCCTCACTTCTCTCCTGATTTAATAATCTAGTTAATTGAAATACAGAGTAAATACAGTAAAGGATGAGAGTGGGAACCATATTAGGATTTTCATCTAACATTAGGATTTTCCAAAAAAACAGAATGGTGACCATTTGCTTCTTTAAGTTGTGCTCATAAATTTCCCTAGAGTGACCTAAAATATTTTAGATTGTGTACTATGAGCTACATAGACATTCAGATGGAGATCCATGAAAGTTTAAAAAATGATATAAAAAGTAAATTACCATGAAATCCTTTTCATGATGGTGTCTATGAATAACATTTTCATTTCAAGCCCAGTTAGTAGATCTTAATGTCAAGAAAAGCACAACACAACAAAAAAGTATCAGGACAAAGAAATTCAGTATCACTGTTACTTAACACTACTCAACTCTCTATGTGGTCCTCCCAATTTTTATTGTCAATTGCCATTAAAGTGGATTAGAAGTATATCATAGTGTTAAAAGAAAACCCCAAATACCCACTGCTGTCCTATTGATCCCAACTCAAAGCAGCCCTGGAAGGTGCAGTGGAACTCCTCCTCAGCGTTAGCAAAGCAATAAAGCTTCCTAAACGCAGTAGCCCCATCTTTCTCCTGTCACTAAAGGACATGTATAATGGGCAGGTGGAAAAGTTGTCTGTTGTGTGTTTTAGGTGAAATATATATTTTTAAAATATTTGACTTTCTCTAATATTAACATGTTTTTGCCTCCTTGACCACACTGAGCATCATTGTGGAAATTGTGCCATAGAGACATAAGTAAGGCTTTTCCAGTAGTTGAGTTTTCTAAAAGCTTGAATGTTTCGTACTTAAGAAATGAAAAATGAACCTATTCATGTGTTCTAGAATATAATGTATAGTTTTATTTGCCAATATTGATGTTGATAAAACTAAAAATAATGACCTGAGTACTTTTCTCTCCCCTGAAAAATATTTTCAAATGTCTGTGTAATTCATAACCCCTGTCTGTCTCCTGGATTAGTTAAGTAGAGACAATCATGATCTCAGGAAAGAACAGATTAGAATGCTAGATTGCAAAAAAATAGTAACTGAATGAAAATGTGACCTTTCTTTTTTTAAGTATTGCAGACGTTATGATTATCATAATCATAGGTAACTAATTTAAATATCCTAAAATGTGATGGTATATTTTTCCTCAGAAAGTAATTTACTAGCCTATCTTTAAAAAATCTCAGCTGTTAATAGAAATATTGTATTTAAATGTTTCAAAAGCCAATCTTCTCTCATCAGAGCACTTGAACATATTCAACATAGTATTATAGGTCTAATAATGTTTAACCATGTTAATGTGTTTAGCTTACACTAAGGCATTTGAATGTAGTGTAGGGCATGTGAGTGCAATTGCATGTATATATGCGTAAGGCAGGGTTTTGACTACAAATACAAATCTGTCATTACTAGAAAGTAAGCATCAGCTGGAGCTACCATGCTGTCAGGTGTGTATGCTTTTATACATATGAGGGAGATATAAAGTGCTATGTTGCTTATTCAGAAACTTAACCCCCCTCTTGGAAACATTAACCCACAAATATAGTTCATGGGTGTGTGCTCTATCTTTACTACCACATTTTCATAATGTCGTTATGAACATAAGCTCCTATTATATAGTAGAACTTCTTCAGTCATTTATCTTTACCTCAGTCTAATCTTATAATTATGTATATAATCTAACTCTGTGTGTAATAGTGACCAGGAGAGCTTAGACTACTTTTAAAGCTCTGTGTTGGTCCTATCAAATCAATGCTAAAACTGTAAATAAGCCTTTATTCTATATAATCACTCTCATTCCCTCTCTTCTTTCACTTGTACATGTCTACTAATTTCTTATTTCAAAGAGTCTAGATCATTTTGGAATGGTCTCTTTTTAATTAATTCCCTCAAGGTTATTTCAGCTTCCAATACCAAGCTACCAATTAATTTATTAGTATTCTCCATAAAAAACAGTAAACTATCCAAGAAATTTTAAAAGTAATCCGCTCCCTCCAAAAATGGCTGATGATGGCAGTGTTAACCACACCACATTGCATGTTATTGATGTTTCGTCACCAGTGTCTTCAACTGAGCCCCTCCTTAATCTAGTTAGTTTGGACCATGGCTGATCAACTGTATGAAAACACTTTGTAAAATTTGAAACCAAATAAGAATAGAAGGACTCTTTACCATCACTGTACTTGTAATGACATAGTGGTTAACGCACTAAGCTTTAAGTCGGTAACTGGAACTCAGAGTTCCTCAGGAGAAAGATCGGTTAGTTTGCTTCCAAAAAGAGTTTCAGACTTTCAAACTCTATGGTAGGGCACTTCTAGTCAGTCTTGGAGGGTGACCGAGTTGTAGTTGATAGATGGCAGTTACGTTTGTTGTATTTGGCAGACATATCTTCCCTTCTTATCTGCTGTTGCATCCAGTGACCACCAGACTCTTTTTAAAATCCACAGCTGCCAGAGCTGAAGTGTGTAGTGGCACAGGAGAAAGGTTCCGAATCTTCCGGGCTGAGAAGACCTATTCTGTGAAGGCAGGAAGATGGTATTTTGAATTTGAGGCTGTCACTGCTGGGGACATGAGAGTTGGCTGGAGCCGGCCAGCATGTCAACCTGATCAGGAGCTTGGCTCTGATGAACATGCTTTTGCGTTTGATGGCTTTAAGGTGAGTGGAGTTTGCAATGCAGTAGGCTCCACATTTTCAGAAAGCACATTTTCAGGCTCTTGTGCTCCAGGGAGAAGAAAGACCAGGTTTTCTATTCCCGTTAACACTTACAATCTCGGAAACCCACAGGAGCAGTTACAGGGTCTCTATGAGTGAGAATCAAATTGATAACAATGAATGAGTGAGTGAGTGAGTGAGTGAGTGAGTGAGTGAGTGAGTGAGTGAGTGAGAGAGTGAGTGAGTGAGAGAGTGAGTGAGAGAGTGAGTGAGAGAGTCAGTGAGTGAGAGAGTGAGTGAGAGAGTGAGTGAGTGAGTGAGTGAGAGAGTGAGTGAGTGAGTGAGTGAGTGAGTGAGTGAGTGAGTGAGTGAGACCCAGGCACAAAAGTATTGTCCTTCCCCTCTTCCTCACCTCCTCAGCCCATCTCCCTGCCATTGCTGGGTTCTCCCTGGTATTTCTTTTGTTACTATAATATTGTCAGTACTCTCCAGACCATAATTGGAAATATAATTTATCAGCAAACCTGTGTCTTTGTGGTCTCAAGATATTTTCTTTATCTCACAGTGTAAAATTCAAGAACTAAAACATTGCCTCTCTATGGTATCAAAAAAACTTTTTCTTAGTATATGTATTATCTCTAAGCAGTAATTAATCTGCATAGAGTCAAAAGTCACAAGACAGTTTAAGACAATATTGTTTATATTAACAATTTTAGTAATTATTAGTAATTTCTCTAAATAGCAAAGGTTATTTTATCTGTCTAAAATACTATGAAATAAAAATTTTAAGTATGTGGACATATGTGTATACACATGTCTCACTACATGTATGCATATTAATTTTAAAATTTTGGGTTACATATAAGGAGTCCTGCTGTTGCTATTAAATGTTGGACTGTTAACTGAAATGTCAATGGCTAAAAAATTCTGCAAGAGAAAGATGAAGCTATTCCCAGAGAGATATGTAGATTCAGACAGATATATAGGGTTAGTATGGATCAGAATTGACTCCATGGCAGTGGGTGTGCATAATACACACACAGACTCACACACACATTGGGTTAATAATACATTCTGTCCTCACTTATCAACTATCTTGTTATACAATATTTCATTTGTTACAACAGTAGACAATCTACTGTCTGACTATTTTTCACATTAATTAGTGCATCTGACAGTAACAAACACTGAGCTACAGATTAAGAGTAATGCCACCTGGAATGGTTGAGGTTGTGTTTCAACTGGGCCATGATTCTCAGTAGTTTGTAATGATGTCTTTGCAATTATGTAATAATGTAAGTTGTCAGATATATAATAATGGTTTTAGAAGTTACATAATGATGCAATCATCTTCCATTTTCTAATCATATGTATTCATCCTCTAGTTTCACTTAATATTGATTTTCACATAAAGATGTGGTCTTGGAAGCCAGTTCACTGATAATGAGTAGAGGACTTGTATTTTGAAATAGATGGAATTTTAGAATGGCATTTTCTTCTTGATTTCTAGTTCAGACTTTTTTGAATCTGGAATGAAAGAAAAACAATTCATACAGACAAGAAAATTCAAATGATATGTATTTTTATTTTAATATAATGTATTTAAAGTTAGATTAAAAAAATAGTAGACTCTCAAAATCATGAAACAGCATTTTCTTTTTCTCAATATTTAATGAACATTCCCAGACAACTCTGTATCCCTTAGGACATTGGCATAGATGGGTGGGCTGACAAGAGTTCATGCTACTGCCATGTAAATAGTGTGGACTGGTGGTGAGTTATCCTAGTGAGTGCTAATTGTTTATGACACGTGGCCCTTCTTTCTTCTAGGCTCAGCGATGGCACCAGGGAAATGAGCATTATGGGCGCTCTTGGCAAGCAGGTGACGTAGTGGGGTGCATGGTTGATATGAATGAGCATACCATGATGTTCACACTGAATGGGGAAATCCTTCTTGATGATTCTGGATCAGAACTGGCTTTCAAAGACTTTGAAGTGGGAGATGGTAAGTTAGTGTGCTGCATATTGTGTTGTTTTAGGATTAGAACAAAGCAAAGCTATTGGTTCTCAAGCATTATTACCAGCAATTGTCATTTTAAATCACAGATGTGCCATTTTAAATCACAGATGTGCCACATGGCTTATTTGAGCATATATCTTTGAAATTACTTCAGCAGAAAAATGATCAAGACTTAATATGCAGAAATGGCTTTTATAAGTGTATGGCAAGGCAAAAGTAATTTTCACACAAATGTTAGATTTTCATTTGGAATCCCAATATGACATTTACAAAGCATGCAGTGTATACATGTCTTGTCTTATGTAAATGATTCATGACATGAATTTTTCAAAATTGTGAGTTTTTCTCTAAGAAACATGTATACATAAAATTATAATAATTAGGAGATACATAAATACAGTTATAATAATAGCTAGAAATAATAGTTTTGATTTGTATTTTCCATCTGAAAAAAGAGGAAGAAAAATTGCATTCATGTTGTTACAAGGCAGCATAGAATTATTTTCCATGAAAAAAACACAATTATTTTTGAAATTAAAATATATGCACAGACTAATGGCTAACTTCTATTATGGATTCTGTCATGTTGACTTAAAAAAACAACAAACCCAGATCATCTAACAGTCACTGAACAAGTACAGTACCCTTTTTACTCTCCACTGAAATAGTGACAAGTTAATACTTGATATAAATGTGACAGTGAAGTTAGATGATTGATATGTGTACAGAATAGTGTTTTGCAGCATGGTGTTGAATTAAGGATTATTTTTCCATTTCTAGCGAGTTGATCCTAATATGTGCTCATAAGGTTTTCCGTGGCAGCATTTTTAGCAGTTTATCAACAGGCTCTGCAGACATGATCTTCTGTCCTTTTGGTTGGTAGCTGAGATTGTCGGCCATTTGTACCACTCCAGACTTTAAGGATTAGGATGTCTGACTTTCCAAGGACTATTATAGCAAAATACTACAAAATTGGTGAATTTAAAGAACGGCGATTTAGTTTTTCACAGCTGTAGAGGTTATAAGTCCACATTGAGGTGCAAGGGATGCCGATACCTTCTGAGGTCTCTGAGGAAGTAACTGTTGCATGCTTCCTCACTGCCTTAAAGCTCACATTCCTGAAGCATTGTCAAAGAAGAATCTGGTAGTTACTGGTATTCGTTAGTGCTCGGTTGCTGTTAATGCATACATCTATCTCTATTGCCACATAGCACCTTCCTCCACGTGTATGTGGTTCTCTTGCCATGCCTATCCTTTGATTCAACTCACACCACTCTCTTATGACCGCATTACTTTGACTAATGATATCGGAAAAGGAAAACCTTCTTCCTCCACACAAGGTCACTTTCACGGTTGCATGGATTGGAACTTAAATATATCTTTTTGGGGAGCACAGTTCAAATCATAACTGAAAGTGTGTCCCATTTCAAATATCCACTTTTCCAGGTATGCCATAATACCCGTAATTATCATCAATGAAGAGACTGTGTAACCACAACATTATGTTGAAGAGCTAGCTAGGGAATCTCCCTAATTAAAAGTTAGAGCATTTGCGGTAAAATAATGTAAGGCTGTGCAGCACTTTGTTGAGGGAATACAACGAACCAAGGACAGGATTGGCGCGCTAGATATTTGGAGTACAGAGGAAAATAATGATACAATAGTGGACGTTTTGAAAACGAATTAAGATGTTGAAAACCAACATCATTGGATATTTTGTTTTCCAAGAATTAGCAGTGAGCGCTATCCTAGAAATGTTTTGGGTTTGTTAATTTGACACTTAAATCACTTAAATATATACTATATTCATGGGGTAATATAAAACACGAGGAGGGATTTATTTTGAATATGTTGGGCAAACGTTTAGACATTATTTAATTTTAACCATTTGAGCTTATAGTTATGGTAATGTAATATAGGGGAATTCATGTAAAATAATTGGTGAATTGAGTGAAAATCAAACTTTGTTTAAGAGGCTTGCTAATTGAAAATTAAGTTTTATATACTGGTAAAGAGAAGAGAATATTCTTTCAGAGACCATTTTGAAAATAAATGAAGCCTGTATATATTAAGGTAGTTTGTATGTATATCTGAAGATAGTTTTGCACATGTTGAATATATATTTGAGGTATTAGAAGTAATGGTATGCCCACACAGCACTATAAAGCCGCTCCTGGGTAAAATGCTGCCAGGTGTTTATTTTTCTAGAGAAGGACAAACAAATGTCATGATGTCTCCAATTACAATTACTTTATTTAACCAAAAAAATAGAAAGCCATAATATCAAAATAAAATTCAGTATTTCAATTCTATATATCCAGCTCTATGAGAAAGTCACAATATTCTTTTTCTTGTTCCATGTCTCTTCTAATCCAATGAGTTCCGGAACTACTCACTTTTACACAGCATGGGGGTGTGAGGACTTTTGCTGGTGGTATAGACAAGCCTAAAAGTTTAGAGTTTTTAATAACATAAATTTCCAAAATTATTATTGAAAAATGATGGTTTCAAAATGGAGTACAATGTTAAAAAATTTTTAATCCAGTAATCTCTATTATCTGAATTAACCGAGAACCTGGGAGAGAACATTTGAATGTCCATTTTCTGCCAAAGTAAACATTAAAAGCTCCATGTAGCATATTTTTCTATTAACTTTTTGAGTCAATATGAAATCGAAGAATCATTTATTATGTGAATCACTGTGTTCCTAGCTCAATTGTGAAAATAATTCTTCTTAAGTGATCTGGGGCAAATGAATTCTTCTTTCCATTTATCAAAAATAAAATTTTAATTGGAAATGTTCTCTTCATACCTCATTCAATTGTAAAGATCTGATGCAAGTGGTTTTTTTTGTTTTGTTTTTTAACTTTAACCTCCCCACAGATCTAGCTATAAAGTCTTGGAGAAACACTTTAATACATTAATCTGTTTTCTCTTAAAAATAACTTATGGGGAAGTACTCATATATTAGCTGGTTCATAATTGACTACCAAAGGTGTTACCCTTTCTTCTTGTCCACTTCCCATCTGCCGTTTGTCTTACTGTGGTGGCTGTGTGTTGCTGTGATCCTAGAAGTTATACCACCAGGATATGTCACCTACAGAGGGCAGATTATAGCCGAATTTTCAATCTAAGACAAATTAGGAAGAAAAGGCTGGCGGTATCAACCAATGAAAACCTAGATTACGATAGAATAGTATACAGCTCACTTACTTTGAATATGTAGTCAGAAGAAATCAGTTGCTGAATGTCGTCTTTGGTGAAGAGGAGGACCAAGGAAATTCTTGGTAAGAAGGAATGGACACAGTAGTTACACTGTAGGCTTGACCATGAGGGCAATGATGAGGATGATACAAGCCAGGCAATGGTTCATGCTACTGCACGTAAGATAACTGTGACTTTAAGCTGACTTGATGACAGCTGTCTAGTTATCTTCCTTCTAATAGAGTAACTCAAATACATATTTTAAATAATATTGGTTATTTTTAACTGTTTGGACCATTTGCTTTGGGTTATCCAGGTGGACTCCTATCTGTATTTCAGAATTTTCAAATTTTAAGCTATATGTTCTTAGGAAAAGCTGGTGTTGTTATCATCTGTTTATCTGTCTTTTTTTTTTAGACCCAAGCACAGGTTTTTGTCACCTACCTCGCACCTCCATATCCTTATGATTGCCAACTCTTTTGCTGGACTTGCCTACTTGTTTTGCATCTCTCTGTCCCACCGCATGGCACTTCATTACAGGATGACTTAAAATGTGCTGAAGCCATCTGTCTTGTGTTGGATGAAGCAACTTAGTTATAAATTGTATCTCCAATTTTAACAGTTTTACAAATAGTTAGCTCTAGCAAAAGTAACCATTTGTGCTCTAACTTAAGATCATCTGTGAGGAAGCCACTTTCCATTAGGTACCATCAGGTTCATCTACTGGTACATTATCAGTTCCATTAATGAGAATACAAAATATGGTTCAGAAAACTCGAACCCTAATTTTATTTGTGTTAAAGCATAACAGGTATGTTGAAAGTTTTTTTTATTGTTAGAATCTGTATGTGGTCTTCCACTAGCACTAAAGGAATGCACTTAATTATCAAGTTTGGGTATGAAGCAACTATTAAAAATTATGTCATTTATCAAATGATCTTGTTCAATTTATGCCAGATATTCTTCTTATTCATTTTTTAGTGTGAACAATGTTTTTTACTTTTTACAATAGTGATCTCATACAGTATTTGTCCTTTTGAGATTGTATAATTTCACTTGGCATAGTATCTTCCAGGGGAAAGGAGAAGCTGATGCCAGGGGCTTGGGTGGAGAGCAAACGTTTTGTGAATGTTGAGGGTAACGAATGTACAAAAGTGCTTTACACAATTGATGTATTTATGGATTGTGATAAGAGTTGTATGATGGTATGTCTAAATAAGATAGGCTGGATGAACAATTAGAGGAGAAAACAACGGAATTGACAGTTCCGCAGGGACATGGGAGAGGGGGAGGTGGGGGGGGGGAAGTAGTGGTGTTAATAAACTCAGGGACAAGGGAACAATAAGTGATCCAAATCAGTGGTAAGGAGGGTGTGGGAGGCCTGGTTGGGCATGATCAAGGGTAATGAACTAAGAGGACTTGCTAAAACCCTGGTGGGGACTGAGCATGATAGTGGGACAGGAGGGAAGTCAAAGGAAAGAGCTGGGAGGCAAAGGGCATTTATAGAGGTCTAGATAAAGACATGTACATGCAAAGATATATATGAGGATGAGGAAATAGATCTATGTGCATATATTTATAGGTTTAGTATTAAGGTAGCAGAAGGACGTTGGGCCTCCACTCAAGTACTCCCTCAATGCAAGAATACTTTCTTCTATTAAATTGGCATTCTATCATGCTCACCTTCCCAACACAACTGCTGAAGACAAAGAGGGTGAACAAAGAAACGTGGTGAAGAAAGCTGATGGTGTCCAGCTATCAAAAGATACAGCATATGGGGTCTTAAAGGCTTCAAGGTAAACAAGCAGCCATCTGACTCAGAAACAACAAAGCCCACATGGAAGAAGCACTCCAGTCTGTGTGACCACGAGGTGCCAAAGGGATCAGTTATCAGGCATCAAAGAACAAAAAAATCATATCATTGTATGCTCACCTCCCTGATACAACCGCTGAAGACAAATGGGTGCATAAGCAAATGTGGCAAAGAAAGCTGATGGTGCCCGGCTATCAAAAGATATAGTGTCTGGGGTCTTAAAAGTTTGAAGGTAAACAAGCGGCCATCTACCACAGAAGCATCAAAATCCACATGGAAGAAGCACACCAGCCTGTGTGATCACAAGGTGTCAAAGGGATCAGGTATCAGGCTTCATCAGAACAAAAAATCTTACCATAGTGAATGAGGCAGGGAGTGTGGAGTGGAGACCCAAAGCCAATTTGTAGGCCACTGGCCATCCCCTTACAAAAGGGTCTTTGGGAGGAGATGAGCCAGTCAGGGTTAGATGCAGCACCGATGAAAAATACAACTTTCTTCTAGTCCCTAAATGCTTTCTCCTCCACTCCCCACTCCCCTAATCCCACCCACAGTCATGATCTGAATCCTACCTTGCAAGTCTGGCTATACCAGAGGATGTATACTGGTACAGATGGGAACTGGAAACATAGGGAATCCAGGGCGGATGATCCCTTCAGGACCAGTGGTGTGAGTGGCAATACTGGGAGGGCATAGGGAAGGTGGGTTGGAAAGAAGGAACCGATTTCAAGGATCTACATGTGACCTCTTCCCTGGGGGGGAAAGACAACAGAAAAGTGGGTGAAGGGAGACATGGGACAAAATAATAATTTATAAATTATCAAGGGTTCATGAGGGACGGGGAAGTGCGGAGGGAGGGGAAAAATGAGGACCTGATGCCAGGGGCTTGGGTGGAGAGCAAACGTTTTGAGAATGATGAGGGCAATGAATGTACAAATGTGCTTTACACGATGGATGTATGTACGGATTGTGGTAAGAGTTGTATGAGCCCCTAATAAAACAGTTTTAAATAAATAAATAAACAAACAAATAAATAAAACTTTTTTAAAAGGAGTTGTATGTGCCCCCAATAAAATAATTTTAAAAACAAAAAAAACATAACATCTTCCAAATTAAGCCCTGTTGTGAGTTATTCGCTGGTTTACTGATAGTATTTTAATGTTTCATATATTCCATTTTATGTATATACCATTCTTTATCCATTCTTCCACTGACGGGTATTTAGACTGTTTCTGTCTCTGTGTTTGATGCTGCTGGTTTCATTGTTTCACATTACTTTCTGTCCTGGATTCATTTTGTGTGTGGATTTACTTGCCATTTTCTTCATTGCTATGGTTTAATGTTTCCCAAATCTTTAGTATTTTCATTTTTTTATTTTAATAAGTGTGTTAGGTAGGGTTCTCTAGAGAAATGAGACCAAGACACATGATTTATTTACATATCTACGTAAGTTTATACAGAAGAAGGAATAAAACAGCTAATTAGTCCACACAGCAGTACATAGGGTTCATTTCAACTCACTTCGTGGAACAGTTAATATACTGGAAGTCCTTCAACTCACTTGGGCTGCTGGGTGTAAGGTCAAGGACGCAGACAGTAGAGTCCTTCCTGGGACAAGGCAAGCAGAGTCTGCCCACAGGCAACAAGCAGCAGGGTCACTTATAGTCAGTAGCTCCGGAGCTTAGCGGGATATCAAAGGCAAGGTGACACAATCCACCTGCCTCAAGTTCAAGTGATGTATGCACCAGCAACGTGGTGAAGCAAGTCTTGAAGGAGCCTCAAACTCTAGCTACATGATCCTGAGGCTGGCCTGGCCCACACAGGTGGTGTAGCTCACAGGTTGAGCCAGAGAATTTAGGTACAGCATCAGCACTAAGGCTCCAGCATGCTCTGATCACCAGAGAGCAAGAGAGATGGGGGTGGGCATTGAAGAGCCATTTATCTCTTTGCTCTCCAACCACATTGCAGCCCAATTAATCCCACATGTTCCTGTTGGCCAGATTGGCACAATAAACCTAACTATACAACAAATTTATTAATTTTTGTTGAGACTGCCATATAATTTAAAATGTCCTAACATTTAAAACAATATATGTTCTTTTTTTGAAATCTACTTGATTTTGTCTCCACTTGAAAATTCTATTGCTACAATTCCATTTTTTTTTATTTTGAAGTTGTTCTCAGTATAAAATAATATCTCTGGTTACCCAATCCTGGGTGTTTGACTTCCAGAGAGTGTGGCCATGTATGTTAATCTTCAATAGACAATTTGACCTTTTATGAAGTCAGAAAACTACTCACGCACTTGAATTTTTCCCATAGCTCCGTCCTTATAAGCTGTGTTCAACATCACAACACTTTCTGTGGCATTTTTCCCAAGGAGGAAACAAAATTACACAGCCACAAGCTGTTCTCTTAAATCAACCATCATAAAAAATGAGGTACAAGCGAAACTGCTTTTACAAAACAATTTCGTGTGATCAGAGAGAACCTTCCCAGGTAATGGCACTGGGTACAGTAATTCAGAGCAAGTTGCTCGACGCTCACTTAGCTCCATTCCATTTTTTTAGGAGCACCCCTTTGTATGTCTCCTGATTGATAATTTTTTCCAGTGTTTGTTATGTATCATCTCATAGTTTTATTGCCTGCATGGCTTTTGCAGAGAAATCAGAGCGTAAGATCTTGTAGGTCACCTTTATAGATAAATTTCCTTTTTTTTCCCCCTGAGCTTCTCTCAGAATTCGTTCCTTATTGTTGTCTTTTGAAAGTTTGAAATTTTCTTTTGTAATCTGCCTTGTTTGGCTAGTTTCCATTGTCAGCTTCTTTGACAATTTCTTTGGTGCTATTTCTTCTGTTCTCTTCTTTCTCTGGCATCCAATTTACAAGTATTCATAATTCTAATCACAAAAGATATTTTTGGAAATTCTTCACATGAGCCTCAGGCTTTCTTTGGATTCTGTTGTTGTTATTATTCCTCTAAAGTCTAGAAATATATCTTCAAGCTCACTAATTTGACCCTTCAAATTGACCCTGATTAAATCTGTTTCTGAAATCTTAGAATTAAATCTTCTAGGTTTTTACTTACTGTTTTTCTATGTTTTTTTAACGTTATATTTTGTCATTTTGATCTTGTTTTCCTGTATTTTTCTGCTTTATTTGCTTTCATCTGAGTTTTCTGGTTCTTTCTCTCAACCCATCAAAGGAAACTAAATATCATTATTTGAAATCATTGTGATGTTTATCAAGTGTCATTTCATTTTCTGAAAAAATATCTGGCTCTGTATTTCGGTTACTTGTTTGAATTGAAATTATCTGTGCCTCCCAGACTGCGTGATGTTGTTTTGTCTCCACTTACTCGCTAATTGTATGTTTGTGTGATCATTGGTGCTCACCACCTGTCTCCTGGTACGTATAATACAGAATGTGATCATTTGTGGACTGCCTTGTTTGCTGTTTATGTAGCCCATTTGAGAGTGGGTGTATCTGGTACTTCTTGCTGTGTATCAGTTAGACAGAAGTGGTACAGAAGTGGGTAGTGGCCCTCATTCAGTAGGTGGGATCACAATAGGTACAGGTTTGGCTGCACACAGCTATTTTCTCCCATTTTATGGAACAAGAAAAGCAACATCAGAGAAGAAAATAATAAAGAAAAATAGCAGCAGGGAGATGTAGGCAAAAAACAGAAAGAAAAGAGGATTCAATGTTAAAAAATGGAATGGAAAATACAAAGAAAGAAAATAGTGCAGTGAAAAAAACTATTACTTTTGTTTGGTGCATAGAGTTAATTCCAGTCAATTGTGACCCTATGTACAGCTCAACAAGGCACTGCCCATGTCTGCACTACTATCACTGCACTATCAAAACTTCTGTCATGTTTTAGACCATTGTTGTAGCCACTTTATCAATCCTTCTAATTGAGAGACTTCCTCTTTTATGCCAACCCTCTGCTATACCTTGAATGGTGTCCTTTTTCAGGGATTGGTCTCTCATGATAACAAGTCCAAAATACATGAGATGAAATCTTATCATCCTTGAATCTAAGGAGGAAAACAGAGAATATTAAAGGAACAGAAAAAAAACGAAAAGAAAGAACAAAGGGAAAATAAGAAAATAGAGTAAAAGAAAGGATAAAGAGGGATAAAACAAAGGAAGAGGAAAAAAGGGGGGAAAATAAAGTAACACAGAAACTGAGGTAGGGGTAGGATCCAGAGAGGATAGAACTATGGATGACAAGGTACCTCATATAAATTGACACCATAACCCAGCCAAGGAGCTCCTGGGATGAGTTATGGAGCATGAAGAAGTCTTATCTAAGTGGAATTTCCACGGGCTTAGCTGTTGTCTAGCGATAGGAACCTAATGTGGAAATAATGCTCAGCATATGGCAGAGGCCAGGGGTCTTCTTACTTTAAGGCACACTCTCAGGTCCAGGGGCCATTTGGGATGAGATCGGGTGCTATGGAACAAGTTCATGCCCACCCAGGATGGCGAGTAACAACCCCCTTGCTTAGCATTGCACTCTGTGCTGCTCTGATGAAGTTGAGCTCATATGCCTCCAGAAATGGGTTTGGGTTATAAACCCAATTCACAGGAGTGTGGCTCTGACTTTAGGCAGAACAGGGGCTCTGCAGGGGGTGGGGTTACGGTAGTTACATAATCTTGTGTCAACTTGAGGATATTAAGAGTGAAAGGGGTGGAATCTAGCCTCTCAATCAGGTCACAACTTAATGATGCCTCCTTGTGGACATGGCATTCTCATCAGGGTTCTTGGAATTTTCTCTGCCTTGGTCTTCCTGTTGACAAATCACACTGAACTTGCTAAGTGCTGCTAGAGTCTCTCTCTCTCTCTCTCTCTCTCTCTCTCTGCTTTTCCTTGCTTTTGAGGACCCACACTTAGCTGGAGGAGCAAAAGACCCATACCAGTGCTTAGATGCTGCCACTGCCATTGGATCCACAAGGCATTGCACCCACTGGCCTGTGATTTTCCTGAATTTTGCATCATTGCATGTGCTGTGCTGAATGAGTCTAAAGTGGAACTCATGGGCTAATATACGACTTACATACTTGATCTGGACTTGTCTGGGATGTTTTCTAAATATACTCTTTTATATAAAGCTCTTTCTACGTATATGAATACCTCTGGATTTGTTTCTCTAAACAACCCAGACTAGCACATTATGATAACTCGAATGTGGGGTACCAGAGAAATAAATAATGAAAATGGAGGGTGGATGTTTGTCTGACTTCTACCTCAGAACAGTTTTCTCTAGCTAGCTGGAGAACAGATATGGCTTCACTGTCTACTTGATTGTTTTTTGGAAAGAACATAGGAAGGTAACGCTTTGATTACTAGAGGGTTTTTTTTTTAATTCCTCTCTGAAATGGTGGAAATGAATGTGATAAATGTGAATTTTGAGGTCAGGGGGAGAAATCATTCCTTGAATTTCTTGGAGACCATGCTGCTTAGTCACAAGGGATGACAGAACCCCCTGCCCTGGCTTGATGCAGTCAGAGGCATAAAGCCACATGGGATAACTTTAGAATTTGACTGTTTTAAGAATTGAGTTTAAGATCTGGCTGTTCTATGCTGTTTTCTTCTGCCTATTATTATTAATATAATGTGCAATATAAATGATTATTTTGTAGTAAAAATAGAGAAGTTGTAAGCCTACTATCCTTCAGCCATTAAATTCGACCTTTAAATGAGTTCAGGACACCACTGAAAAGATAAGCCCCACCCACTGCTTTGAGCGTTCTGTGCATTTGCATTTGAAAAGAGTTGCAGAGAGAGCTGTTGACAGACTGAAGAAAGAAAAAGGAGCCTTTTGACTTCTTAAATTTTTAATTGGTCGTTTGTGCCTGAAGCTGGAAAAATTTGGAGCCTTGAAAAGGCCTGAACATTAAAGGGAACCTGTGAGCAGCATTAAATGCTTGCTAGCTGACCACCTGCATCTGCCAGTTGAATGGAAGTGGGAGAAATGCAGTAATAAAGAGATGGGTTCAGTCTGGTCACTGACACCCATGGACCTGGTTCACGGGGACTAGAAGAGACTTGATCTGGATTGGGTCAGGATGTTTTCATAATATACAGTTACTCTCTGATATAAACCCCTTTCTTATACATGTATTAGTGTCTTGCTTACACAGGGGTGTAACTGGCTGCTGGATGAGTGCGAGTGCCACATTTCTCTTTACCAGACAGTAGTGTGCCTTTGGCTGGTTAAGTTGCTGGCTGGTATGAATACTGTGCAAAAGTTTGAAATGTCTGCCTTGTACCAAGCTAAAAAACAATTCACTCATCATCTTCTCTGCCTATTATATTCAATTTTTATTCCTAGTCAATCTAAAGCCACCTGTCTGTTTCTACTATGGGAGTCAAATAGCCAAGAATGGCATCCCACTATTTTAGGAAGTAGGATATGAGCAAAAGCCAGCGGGCTGAAGGAAGAAGTTCAAAGTGCACTGGAAGTATTAACCAAAAATAAACTCCAGAAATGGATTAGATACTAACTGAAAGATTTCTAAAAGCTGATGATGTACTGGAAGCACTATGCCAGGAGATTTAGGAGACAACTACTTGGCAAACTGACTGGAAGAGATCCGTATGCGTGCACATCTCAAAGAAAAGTGACCCAACAGTATGTTCCAGTTATAGACCAAAATCACTGTTATCACATGCAAGTAAAATTCTGCTGAAGATCATCTAACAATGGTTTCAGCAGTATATTGACAGTGAGCTGCCAGAGGTGCAGGCCAGATTCAGAAGATGACTTCATTGCTGATGTCAGATGGATCTTGGCCCAAGCAAATACTAGAAGATGTTTTGTTTACTTGTGCTTCATTGGCTATGCAAAGTCATTGGACTCTGTGGATTGATCAAAACAAACTATTGATAACTTTGAGGAGAATGGGAATTCCAGAACTCTTTATTGTGCTCCTGTAGAACTTGAACATGTGGCAGTTGTGGGAACAGAGCAAGGGAATACTGCAATGGTTTAAAATCAGGAAAGGTGTGCATTGAAGTTGTATTCTCTCGCCATTGTTATTCAAACGTATGCTAAGCAAATAGAAGCTGGCTTATATGATGAAGAACCTCACATCAGGATTGGAGGAAGTCTCATGATCAACTTTCAGTATGCAGATGAAACAACCTTGCTTGCTGAAAGTAAAGAGGACCGGCTGATACAGATCCAGGATTTCAGCCCCCAGTATGGATTCCTGCTCAATGTAAAGCAAACAGAAATCATAGGGACCAATAGGTAACATCATGGTAAATGGAGAAAGAGCTGAAGTTGCCAAGGATTTTTTTCTTGCTTGGGTTCACAATCAATGTTCATAGAAGAACAGTCAAGATATCAATAGGTGCATTGCATTAGTTAAATATTTTGCACAAGACCTCTTTAGAGTATTGAAAAGCAAGGATGTTTCTTTGAGGACTAAGGTGCTCCTGACTCAAGCCATTGTATTTTCAGTGGCCTCAAATTCATGTGAAATTTGGATATTGAATACAGAAAACTGAAGAAGAATCAAGGCATTTGAGTTGTGATGCTGGAGAAGAATGTTGAAATTACCATGGACTACTAAAAGGATAAAACAATAGGTCTTGGAAGAAGTATGGCCAGAGAGCTACTTAGAGGCAAGGATCACAAGATTTCATTTCATATATATTTCATGTATTTTGGATATGTTTCCGGAGAGATCAATCCCTAGAGAAGGACATTATGTTTAATAAAGTAGAGGGGCAGTGAAGAAGAGGAATGCCCTCAAGGAGATGGATTGATACAATGGCGGAAATAGTGAGCTCAAGCATAGGAGCAATTATGAAGAAGATGTAGTACTGGGTAGTTTTTGTTTTGTTTTTCTGTTGTGCATAAGGTTGCTATGGCTTGGAATCCAGTCAATGGCATTTAACAATAACAACAACAATCTCTAAGGCAAAGCCTTGGCTTCAAGGATTCTTATATTTATCTCTGTCATTAGTTCTCTCGTATCTGTTTTTGAGAGGGTCTATGCAACATAATTGTCTAATGTACCCTCTTGGTTGAAATACAGACATTCAATATGACATTATTATTTTCTGGTATGATATAAGTGAAAAAAGTATTTCAATTTGTGTTTCAGTTCCTATGTGCACAGATTTGTTTCAAACAAAATATGTTTAAACATGTCTCTGCAATCATTAGTTGGCTGCAAATAATCCTCTCCCCTCTTCCTGCTGCCCTCCCCCCACCATAATACACTAATCTTAGTCTTGTTAAGGAATTCTAGTAGTATGGTGGTTACACGATGGGCATCTAACTCCTTGGTCAGCAGTTTTAAACCATCAGTGGATCTTTGGGAGAAAAGAGGCTTTCTACTCCCACAGGAAGTTACAGTTTTGGAAACCCACAAAGGTCCTGTTCTAGAGGGTCACTATGAGTTGGAAATGAATCAGTGTCAATGAGTTTGATTTGGTTTTTATTCTTGTTAGGAGGTTCATTCAAGATAGGTGATTTTGAGGCATAAAGACTCAGAATATTATGGTGACTGTTTTTTGGGGGGACACCAAGGGAACAATCTAGATATATTTTTTGAAGGACATGGGTTGATCAGAGGGGTTAGACTGAAGACATTTTAAGAAATTGTAAACTGCATTGCTTAGTAAAGTTGTCCAGAGGAATTTTTTTCTCCATCACAACAAGGAACCTGCTCATTCTTTAAGCCTAGCAAAGGCTGTCCTACAAGAATTATCTTGAGAAACCTTACCTTGTCCATTATTCACCTTGATTTTTTTATATCTCCATACTTATTTCTGTTCTTCACCCTTTGTGGCAGTTACTTAATCTGGTGGCGATTTGAGACTACTAAGAGTGAAGGGGTGGAGTTTAGCCTGTCAATCAGGTTGCAGTGTGATGAGGCAATATGGAGATAAATAGCTCCCTGGAAGCAGGACACAGAGACTCTTCCTATGAGACATTCCTGTTGACAAGCCAGTTGGAGCTACACTGATGGAGCCAGAGCCTTTGAGCTAGAGGAGCCCTGTGAAGACTCATGCCAGTGCTAAGATGCTTCCACTGCCACTTGACCCACAAGACTTTCCACCCACTGGCCTGTGATCTTCCTGCATTTGTTGTCATTGCATGTGTTGCATGAGTCTGAAGAGGAATTTTTAGACTGGTTTGGACATATAGGCTAATATCACACTTAAGGATTTGAACAAGAACGGGCTGTAATGTTTACTTGATATATTATTACTCTTTAATATAAAGCTCTTATGCACAGGTGAATGTCTGTGAATGTCTATGAACGGGCCCTTAAAAATTTATTCACAGATGTCCCTCAAGATTGCCAATAACATACTATAAATGGTAGAATACAGAACTCTTTGTGGGAAGGGTTAATGAGATGGAAATATTGCCTTACGATGTGCACACATCTTGAAAGTGGATGTGTTGTGAAATAATACCTTTATATTTTAAAAATAAAAATATAAAATTTTATAGGAATACTTTTTGCCTTATTTCAACATGATGCATACCATTGATATTTTCTTTATTTTTTATATTTCTTATAATTTTTCTTTTCTAAAGATAATCTTCATAAAATCAAGAGTTTTCTGAGCTCTGTACACAGATGTATTCTTGTTCCTTAGAACAATGCCTTGCACATTGTAGGTGTACATTAAATATTGGTTGAGTGGAGGCATCTAACAATGTACAGAAGCAATAGAAAATAGTCATTCAAAACAGGTATTAGCAAACTAATGTCTGAATGCCAAATATAGTCCTTCACCTGTATTTTAAATGCAGTGTGTTTGTTTGTTTATTTATTTAATAGAAGTAGCAACCTGACCTGAGTCTGATCAAACTAATATATGTGTGTGCATATTTATATTGTTATTCAATATTACAGTTTAGGTTACTTTGTTTTGATAATATATATACAACACAAACATATACCAATTCAATAGTTTCTGCATGTAAATTCAGTGCCAATTAGATTTTTAAATTCAGTAGTGAAAGGTGTGAAATTATTAATCATGAAACAAAGACCCCAAACTATTGAAGAGTTTGAAACATTACTGTTAATTTGGATAGATAAAAAACAACTCACAATACCATATCCCAGGCAGTTTTATGCAAAAAATATAACAATCTCCATAGTGAATTTATAAATGTAATTTTGGGGCCTCGGAACCAATTACTTGGTTTTTATTGATTTCTTATGGGAAAAAAAGATGTTCAGTGCTCAAACTTTGCAGTGTTCAAACAAAATTTGGCACGCACTGAGTTGGAAAACAAGGTATGACTGTGTTTCACATTGCTACTGTCAATCTGATTCTTTATGTTCTTGGTAGGTGTCATTAAGTTTGTTGTGATTCATGGTGAGCATGGTTTTGCATTACGTTCATAATGATGGCTATTTTGTAGCTGATTGTTATGGGCATTGTTTCAATCCATCTTGTTCAAGGTCATTTTCTTTTTGGCTGACCCTGCCTTGCTTAGTCTTTGGTCTTTCTTTTTCATGGCTTTCTTTTATCATGCATTTGAAGCAATTGAAAATACCTTGGCTTGGGTCAGGGTCACCTTAAACCTAAAAAGGCATCTTTTATTTTTAGTTTATTAAATGGCAGCAGATTTTCCCACTGTAATGTTTTATTTGATTTTCTGATTTCCATGGTTATTTACTGAAATTCCAAGTAAAATGAACTCCTTGACAACTTTCAATTTTTTTCTAGCTATTGGTTCAGCTGTGAGGAATTTTTGTTTTCTTAATAAAGAGGGATAAACCATGTTGAAGGCTATTGTCCTTGGTATCTATCAGTAAATGCTTCAAGTCTTCGTCACCTCAGTAAGCAAGGTGATGTGATGTCATATAGATATTACCAGTTGTTTATAAGTGTTCCTCCAGTTCTGATGCCACATCATTCTTTCATAGTCAAGTTTCTCAAATTACTTGAATAGCATATAGTTTGAATAAGTCTAGTGAATGGTTACAACCCTCATGTACATCTTTCCTGATTTTTAGTAATACAGTGTCCCTATGCTCTGGTCCAATGAGTGCCTCTTCCTCTTCTACTTAGATACGGAGGCTTCAGATCCTCATCAAAAATCCATTATATTTTCATTCCATTTCACATGAACATTTTGAAGTTCCTTCATAACTATAAGTGTGTTTCAAAAATTAATGAAAAATGGAATGAAAAGATTTTGAAAGGAAACAATAAATACAAGGGAAAATTTGGATATAAAAATTATGGAATTTTCCACAAACTTAAAAAAATTCCCTTGTGTCCACCCACTTTAAACATCTTGCTATTGATGGATGATGCATTTGAAAGTTTTACTTACCCCTCCTTTATCTTTAGGTTATACTGTTTGACTTGTTCTATCAAATTCTTCGGCTGAATAGAAAATCATTACAAAACAAACACCCCCCCCCTTTGTTACTCACCTCCGTTTTACTTTTCTAAGAGAGTCACATGCACTCCGGGACCAGTGGGCTTAGGATGCGTCTTACACTGGATTTGCGCAGATCTGGAGAGTGATGACTGCTTAATAGGATCTCATTTCATACATGTTGAGAATCAGAGAATAGCGAAACAAGGGAAACAACAAGTAAACCATAATGCCAAGATCATGTATTGGTCTTCTATTTATTTCCTTTAATATTAAATTTCCATGATTTCTTTAATATGCTATGTTTTTAATTTAGGGCAGTGGTTCTCAGCCTTCCTAATGCTGCCACCCTTTAATACAGTCCCCCCCAACCATAAATTATTTTCATCGTTACTTCATAACTGAAATTTTGCTACTGTTATGAATCAGGTGACCCCTGTGAAAAGGTCGTTCAACCCCCAAATGGGTCTTGACCCACAGGTTGAGAACCGCTGATTTAGGGTAATGTGTTTCACAAAGGTAAGATTTCTCAACCAATACTTTGATAATCCCACATGAATACAATTTCATAGTAATGATCCCAAAGACTTTGAGTTTTCTTTTTCTTCCCAGGATTCATACCAGTATGTAGCCTTGGTGTGGCTCAGGTGGGCAGGATGAACTTTGGAAAAGATGTCAGCACCTTGAAGTATTTCACCATCTGTGGCTTACAAGAGGGCTTTGAACCATTTGCAGTGAATACTAATAGAGACATTACCATGTGGCTAAGCAAGAGACTTCCTCAATTTCTTCAAGTTCCATCAAACCATGAACATATTGAGGTTCGCCTTTTCCTTAAAAAAGCTACTCATGCCAAGATACTTTGAGTGGGCTATCTTTAGGATTTCCACTTGTACAACTATAAAAATGTATTTAAAATGTTGACCTTATTGTATTGCATACATATGAGATGTAAGTACATTAGTAGCCTCTTATACTGAGTATATTGTGAGTGAGTGATATGGTAATCAAGAATAATCAATTGCCTCTTTATATAGTTAATGTCAGGACTAATCTGACTGAATCTAATTATGTTGTCTATTTCCCAAATGACCTTTTGAATTAGAAGCAAAATTATGAATATATTCGTATCCCAGTGATCTTTGTTTTATAATGTCTTTTACAAAATGAGAGCATGTTTCACCAGTATTTAGAATTCTGAGAGTACGCTGAGCAGTAATCATCTCAGAACTAAGAATCGAAAATGGTCACTAGAATCTGAACTATTACTTCTTCATTTTGTAGGTGACCAGAATTGATGGAACCACAGACAATTCTCCATGCTTAAAGGTGACCCAGAAGTCCTTTGGGTCACAGAACAGTCACACTGATATCATGTTCTATCGGCTGAGCATGCCAATTGAGTGTGCAGAGGTCTTCTCCAAGCCTGCTACAGGAGGGCTTCCTGGAGCCAGCTTTTTCGGGCCCAAGAATGACCTGGAGGATTTTGATGCAGATTCAGATTTTGAGGTTTTAATGAAGACAGCACATGGCCATCTAGTACCTGACCGGGTTGACAAAGAGAAAGAAACAACAAAATCAGAGTTTAATAACCATAAAGATTATGCTCAGGAAAAACCATCTCGTCTAAAACAAAGGTCATTATGATCATACAGCATGATCTAAAATGTTTAGTTATTAGGTTGAGAGAGGTATGATAGAAAGTCAGAAATTTCCCAGTGTTAATTTCTTTCCTCTCCTCTTTTTGCAAAGTAGTCTAGAGAAACACAAGTGCAACCCTTGATCATTTAAATTACTAGCACGTATATAATCTATCCCAATAATCACTTTTAAAGATATCTATATATTTACTTTGGGGGGGTTAACATTTACTGAACATTCTGTATGAATGGTATGTTTTATGAACAAGAATACGGGTTACTTTAAAGTACTTTCTTGCACTGAACTAGTGATGCTCAGCATCAACACTGTCGGCATTTTTTATCAGAATATTTTATGTGGTAGGGGATGTCCTATGCATTGTAAGATATTTGGAAAAATGCAGGCTACTTGCATCCTTTTCCAGTGACAATCAAAATGTTTTCAGGCATTGGCAAGCATTCCTAGTTTACCTTATTTCATATTTGGAGTAGACAGAGCTTTTAACATTATGTATTCCTGATCCTCTAATAATTTCAGATTTTTGCTTAGAAGAACAAAGCCAGATTATAGCACAAGCCATTCAGCAAGACTCACTGAAGATGTCCTTGCTGATGATCGGGATGATTATGATTATTTAATGCAAACATCTATGGTATGCAGTTGAAATATTTTGCATTTATATTTGTCTGACTATTTATTATAAGTATATTTTGAACAGTTAATTTTATTCATAATATTTAGTAAGTTTACTTTTAAAATAACTATTTACTTATTTTTAAGAATTATTTTTAGAATTAAAGTTTTGTGTATATGTGTTACGTGTGTTTATGTGAGTGAGAAAGTATTGGTGTAAAATCACAAATATCAGCCACAATAACCTTCTGAACTGACTTCTCTCTCTTAAATTTAACTGGCCAAGATATGACAAAATAATAATCTATAAATTATCAAGGGCTCATGATGGAGGGGTGAGCAGGGAGGGAGGGGAAAAAAAAGAGGACCTAATGCAAAGGGCTTAAGTGGAGAGCAAATGTTTTGAGAATGATTAGGGAAAAGAATGTACAGATATGCTTTGTACAATTGATGTATGTATATGTATGGATTGTGATAAGAGTTTTATGAGCCCCTAATAAAATGATTTAAAAATTCTAACAAAAAAAGAAAAAGAAATTTAATTGGCCAATGCCACTTTCTGTTTGTGTTATTTTTTGTTTTAAACCACCACAACAAAACTGAGACAAGTGTATTACCGAGATAACTTCCCTGCAGCCATCCACTGATGAGAAGGTCATGTTTAGTAAAATAGCCTGTATAAAAATAGAGGGAGACCTACAAGGAAATGGATTTATGTGGTGGATGTAACAATGAGCTCAAACCTAACAATGATGGTGAGGCTGGCACAGGGGCAGATGGTGTTGCATTCTGTTGTATATTGGGTTTCTTTGAGTTACAACCAACTCCATGTCACCTAACCACACACATAAACATACTCATACATATACATGCTTGTGTATTTGGAAATATGAAAATTCATTTAGTATATTACTCAGATACATATCTTCCGTATTTCCAAGTTCTTTATTATAAGACTCTCCTCATTTTGTAATGGCAATAATTCTAAACAAAGAATAAATTTTTTGGCTGCATAGACTGACAGCTGTTCAACTTTGATTTCCTCCTTGCCAAAATTTTGTCCTTCCTCTTTTGACAGTACTATTACTCTGTGAGGATCTTTCCTGGACAAGAACCTGCTAATGTCTGGGTAGGCTGGATTACTTCAGATTTCCATCAATACGATACTGGCTTTGACTTGGACAGAGTCCGTACAGTAACAGTTACTTTAGGAGATGAAAAAGGAAAAGTTCATGAAAGGTTGGTCTTCCTTATTATTTTTACATGAATTAAATCTGATAAAAATGTTGGAAACTCTAGATATTTTTCTCTTTGATTTCTTATGCAGGGTTATATTTCTATTTATGTGAGAAATAAAGTACAACCATAAATGTCAATGTCCTTTCTGTTACTCATACAAGCCAGTAAAGGGATCTAAATATATTAGAAATAGAAACAATTACCAAGTAAGGGTAGTGCATCCTTTTTGGGTAATAACTATTGTACATGTCTGATAATTTGGGTTACCAATACTTAGCCTTTTTAATGAATTAGATATGGGTGATAAAGGCATTTACAATATAGTATCTGATACGTATCTTGGGAAGCGGTTATGTGGTTGGGTAAAAAACAGTGAAGACAATGCGGGCTAGTAGTTTAGACCAGGTAGAAACATTTGTACTCAGACTGAGGAGTAGTGGGTTCTTTCCTCAGCTTTGCCATTGACTCGCTGTGTGACTTTGGGTAAGTCAGTTAAACTTTCTGTGCCATCCTTTTTCATTTGTAAAACAAACCAAACTCAAACCAAACCCTCAAAAAAGCGAATGAGATAAGAGAAGATCTCAGTACTCACATTCACCTTTTGTGCCCAATTATTCTCACTGATCTGCTGTGACAGTTCTTATCGAAAAAGCCTGCCATGATGTTGTTTTACCAGTATAGCTGCACCACTGTTTTTGGTGATAGGTACCCTAATTCTTCTGCCTTCTGGTTGTAATACTTAAAAAGCTTGAAGCTATGGCTTTGGAAAAAATCCGGAGTGAAGTGTAGTTTATTTTAGAGTAGGATCAACAGCAACCAACTTCTAGGACTTCTCTCAGGGGTGCATTTGATTTTCAGATATGGTGACAATTTCACAAATGACTCAGTGAGGAGTCAGATGACTAACATGATCCTGGTGTAGGTTGTAAAGGATAGAAAGGGACAGTTGATGCTTATGTCAATCAAGCAAAGAAACACAGCTGAATTTGACTATTCAGAAACTGATTTTTGTCTCAAACTCTTTTTCTTTAACTCCTGGTAAGGTTTAAAGTCAGTTGCAATTTTGGTAACTTTGGTAATCTTACTGACTTGAGTAGCACAAATGCATTACTACTCACCAAAGTGTTTGTGTTACAACCCGATTATGTGTCATCTTGAAGACAGGACTGACTGACTCTGCCTGTAGGGATCACAGCCAAGGAAATGCTATGAGTCAGTTCAACTGTGCAGCACATGGCCTTGGCATGCATCGGTATCTATTCAACAACAATAAGCTTGGTCTCTCATAGCAGATCACTGAGAGTTTCGATTAAGGGGCATTAAATTTAGCCAAATTTTTAACATATTGAATGACTGTTGTAGAATTGACCTAAGTACATTGATGTGCTTGAAAATGAATGCTTCTCATCTCAGAACAAGAATAAAAACATGAGAATGTAATTGATTATTGTTATTATTATTAATACATAGATATGAATATTATTGCATGGTTAAAACATGTAATACCTAAAGAAAAAAGGTTCTGTTTGGTTTGAGTTTTTTGAGGGAAGAGGCAGGTCAGTTCTTACTTGGTTCAAACTGGTTGACCTGTCTCCATTAGGTGTGGCATTTAGAGATGTGTAAGACCTGATTCAGAATTTCCACTGATAGCAATGGAGTTTTGCTCAGAGTCTCAGAATCAGGCCCATTCTTTTCTTTCTTTCTTTTTTTTTTGTGCACCTGTCCCATTATAGCATGAGCTTGTTGCTTGCGCAGAATAATTTAGGTTTAGTTTGCAAAACATACATGTTTTTAGTATATTTGTGGTTGTGCAAATATAACATTATTACTATTTTCTTAATTCAGCATCAAACGCAGCAACTGCTATATGGTGTGTGCGGGTGAGAGTATGAGCCCTGGGCAAGGTCGCAACAATA
The DNA here is from genome assembly GCF_050624435.1 of Tenrec ecaudatus. Taxonomy (NCBI): domain Eukaryota; kingdom Metazoa; phylum Chordata; class Mammalia; order Afrosoricida; family Tenrecidae; genus Tenrec; species Tenrec ecaudatus. The sequence continues at coordinate 61,786,896 of NC_134537.1, read as the reverse complement.
ATGGATTGGAGATTGGCTGTGTGGTGGATGTTGCCAGTGGGTTGCTCACTTTCACTGCTAATGGCAAGGAATTGAGTACATATTACCAGGTATGTGTCCAGTCCTGGCATCGTACTTCCAGGGAAATTTCAAGGAAACACATTTTTTAAGACCAAAAGATTAGGAGGAAATCATTAAAGAAATTACTTAACTCTGTACATTTGTTCTTTTTGAATAACAACAGCATCTTCATTTCAGAGTTGAAAGACAGTATATTTGTCAGAAATGTTCATTTAGTAATGAAATGTTTTTGTATGTTTCAAAGAAGATGTCTATATGACAGGAATTTTAAAAATCAAGGTCACATTGTATAAAGAAATGTATTTTCTTTGCCTTTCTGACTTCCCTAATATTAAATTCATTTGTTTAAAAAGGTGGAGCCAAGCACAAAACTATTTCCTGCAGTTTTTGCACAAGCTACAAGTCCCAATGTTTTCCAGTTTGAGTTGGGAAGAATAAAGGTAAGAGTTAATTGTCCTCATATCTTATTTGTATTATTTTCTAATAGAATACAGCATTTTACTTCTGCAAGATTGAATATACTTGTTGAATGCTTATATAGGAATAAAGTCCATCATTCTTAAAAAGAAAAGTATCCTTATTTGAAAATTCTATAATTTTTCTCAGGCCACTTGGATAGCATAATTAATTTGAAACAGTTTCATTTTGTCACAATAGTTATACACACATAATTTGGCTTATATAAAATAGAAAATGCCAATATACTTTAGTAATCATTGGAATCATAGTTGAGTCAGTGAGTGAGACATGAAATTCTGCTATACTTTGGTACTGGCATGTATTAAAATAGTCTCAAAATAGAATGAAGAATAATTAAATTAGATGAGGTGGATCAGAGAAAGTTACAAGAAGAGGTAACCTTTAAGCTGGCTTTAAACTGTTGGGTGGAAATTCAGATTACTGGGAAAATGGCATCCCAAACAAACAACAAGAGTAAAACATCTGAACGTTCAGTAACTTGAAGTGATTGTGCCAAGGATGCCTTCTAGTGTGGGGTTGGAGAACGAATGGAAGAAAAGTACAAGTTGTGAATATCTTGTAAATCAGGCAAAGAAGTCAGCACAATACTACAAACAATGACAAATCTCTGGAAATTCAATTAAAAAAATGTTGTTTTTATATATATACAGGAGGGTACACACACACTAATTTAACAATATCTACATTTTTACTTTAGGGATATGGATTACATTCTTAAAATAGAGTGTCCATGCTCACCCTCTTTTACTCAATTGTCCCCATTAACATAAACCCACTTCCCTGAAGATTCCCATCTAATCTTTCAAGTTGTTGTGAATTTGATCCTGTACAGGTAGCTCTTAAAAGAGCACAATGCTAAGGCACATATTATTTGCTAATTAAACTAAACTGTTGTTTGCTTTACAATAGTTTTCTGAGGATACTTACGGTTTGGGCTTAAAAATTTTTGTGTCAGGGTATTAATTTCTGGGATTCCTCTGGAAATTTGAAGAAGCAATGAAGTATAATGAGACATGCTTTGGAAAGATTTCTTGATGTCATAGTAGAGATGTATAAGAAAAGTGCAGGCGGTAGCAATCTGAGACATAATAAAATCTGTAAAGGACTGTTGGTGGTACTCTTGGTAAGCTTTAGATTGCAAACAGCAATATCAGCAGCCTAAAGTCATTAAATACTCCTCTGAAAAGATGAGGCTCCATGCTCTCAGAAAGGTTTGCAACCTAGACAACCTTACATAGGATAATTACGAGTTGGAATCAGCATCTTAGCAGTAGGTAAGTGGTGGTAGTATATAGTCTATATGTATCATGGTTCCATGAAAGTAGTAATGGATAGAAAGTGATAAGCATGTATATGCTTTAAAGGAAAAATTAATATAATTTTTGAATTATAGGTTGTATAGAGGAATGATAGGTATTAAAGACAACTGAAGATTCAAAGTTTCTTTAAATGTCCTCATTGGACAAATGGGAGACACTAATATAGTAAGAAGAAAATCTTCCTGTAATCCAGAAAGACTTTAAATTTCATTTTGAAACCGCAAAAATTGAAGTGCCTGTGATATACATCATGGTGTATTTAGTTTATAATTTCTGTATGCTGGTTTAATTACTATGTGCATCTTTCTCAATTATGTGCACTTCAGTGTCTTCTCTTGTCAAACCAGGCTCTCAATTTGTTTTATATTATTGTTAGATGCAATATAAAAGAATATCTTCAATAATGTTTTATATAGTATCTACTCACTAATGTATATATAATATGTATCTATAATACACGTGTACATCTAATACATATAGATATATGGCAATAACTTATTTTAGAATAATTAATAACAAATTAGTCCCAAGAAGATAGAGATTACAGATATCTCAAATGTCCAACTCTGTTGTGATATTGTATACTGTTGCACTTCCCCTCCACTATTCCATTTAGTATATTCCCCCACATCCCTAGGTTTTTTAATTTGTTGCAATTTCTCACAGAAACTCAGGAGACTCTAAGAAAATGTCTCACATGGCTATAGTCCAGAGCCAGAAGCCAAATATGTCCAAATGTAAAAGCAGGTGTTCTCGCTTCTATCAGCACTCAGTCAAGAAAGAGAGGGAAGACTTTGATGGAGAGCGGTTTTGTCTTTCCGCAGTCCATACCCCCGAGGAAAACTTAGTTCACAGCTTTTCCAGGGGTAAACACTCAGGATACAACCCACCTTACGCTTGTGGTAACGAATTCCCTATAAAATGAGATTAAAACCATAGGCAGAGAGGCTAGAATTTATAGTACATCACCAAAAGGATTGTGGCTAGAAGGACCACATTAAGCTGTTGATTACTTCCCAAGATATGTGGATCTAGTTGTAGTTTTTAAAGAGGCCTATGGAAGAGATTAAAATTTTAGTCATCAGTAAACTTTTAGTCCTCAATCAATGAAAGCTAGCTCAGAATAAATTTAGAGAGTGAGGACAATATATGGTTAGAGCCTGTGGTTGTACTAACTAAGAAAAAGGGACTTATAGGAGTAGAGAGGAGCAATGATCAGGAATGTAGAACTACAGAGAATATCTGTATAAAGGCATGGGGGTGGCCTTATCTATTCTCCTGTGGCTATCCCTGTTCCCATGAGGCAGGGTTCAGACATGCCTTTGTTCTCCATCTTCCTTTACCTATTCTGGCACCAATCCGTCTCCCACAGCGCTCTACATCTATGCTGGGTTCAAAAATTAGTTGTAATAGTCACACAGAACTCAAAGACAAAACTCAGATTTTTAGAGGTTTATTAGGGAAGTTACTAAGGTACCACAAGTCAGGATCAGTAAAGAGAAAGGATATAGTCATTGGTTCACAGAAGTAACTCCCCTCAGCCAGCAACCATGTCTCTCTCAGCTCCGCAGCCTCTCAGCTTTGTGAATCAAGAAGCCTGCCTATTTTTCTGTCTCGCAATTCTATAGTCTCAGGGGTGCTTCTCTGTTCTGCCTTGTTTTCCTTGTCCTGACCTCTGGTCTCTGCCTTGCTCCTTTGCCTAGAGTTTCCATAAGGAGCCCTGGTGGTATAGTGCTTATGTGTTGGGCTGCAACCCAAAATGCCAGCAGTTTGAAACCACCAGCACTTCTCTATATTGCTGTAAACAGTTACAGTCTCAGAAACCCAGCGAGGCTACTATGAGTCAGCATTGATTCCATGGCAACAAGTTATTTATTTATTTATTTGTTTGTTTCTATGTCACAGTCTTTGGAACCTCTCGTCTTGCCCTCTGACTCAAAACCTGTGAATATGACCTTCTTCCAATGGTCCTAGGATTTCTCTCTCCTGCTGCTGAGAACGTTCCTCCTTATTGCCAAGCCTCGCTATTAGACTCACACACACCCCAATTAAATGATTTCACCATCATTTTGTGGTAGGGGTACCTAGAAGAGTCACTTAAGAAACTTCACTCCACACAGGCCACCCTCTTTTCCAGCCCTGTCACTTTCATTTTAGAAAAACTAGCTTCCCACTGTTTAAGTTACATCAATTACAGTCACAACTTTACAACCACCATTAGCCCTGTTGGCAACCACACCTAATGACCATCTCCCCCTAGCCACATTAGGAAAAGAGAAAACTACTTAGTGGGAATCCTTCCCTGTTCTACTTATTTTGAGACTAATCACACCCCTGTGATTAGTAAACTAGTCACTTCATGCCTTTACCACTCCCCAAGTCCTTACATTTCCTTATTCAATTTCTAAATTTACCTCCCTATAAACCCAGTATTCTGAGGCGATAAGCCTGTTCTTTGATGTAAAGAATCTTCAACTAGTTGCAAGTCTGGAGAAAAGTACACCAACTCACAAGGTCAAACTTCTCTTTATCGGATCAGGTTCTTATGAACTCAGCTCTGGCAATTTCTTAATGAAAGCCAAATAAAGGAGACATTTTCAAAAGCAGTGGCAATCAATAAATAATATCAGTTATTAAATGCTGATGAAAGTCCAATCTAATAAGGACTAAAGGAATCCACTGATTTTCTTAACTAGGAAGAATTTGATACCCTTACTGGAATAATTTCTTCAAAATAAAAAGAGAAACCATATTATGGTAAATTCAAGTTTGAAATTAAGAGAAAAGATAGAGCTGTTTTATCTGTCTTTTTTATGACACTTGACAGGGAAATGACATTGTATCCGTACCATGACCTGTGTATACAATTTCCCTTTTAAATGTATGAAACGTTCATAGCAATTGCACAGTTATTTGTTTATTTTCTTTTTTTGAATTAGGTTAAGGTGCAAATGATCAGTTTTACTTTCAGCAAGTCATACACATTTTGCCCCAGCTCATCCACTATGATGCCTCCAGTTATCTCACTTCCTCCCTGTGTTTCCTGTTTCTATTCCTCCTTTTCCCTTAAACCTCTGAATGTTGTCCTTGGGTGAATACTATCTTTTGATCATAAATGGCTTATTATTCTTATACAGATGAGACTTGAAGAGTGACTAAAAACCACAGTTTTATCTGACCAGTAATCTGGCCTTTTTTATGTCCTTAAGTTTTATTCAACATCTTTCTCCCACTTTATCCAGGACTTCCAATAGGATCCTTTAGTTAGTAGCTGTAGCCAGGAAGTATCGAATTCCTCTGAGTTTGGGCTTGGGAAACTGATATTTAGGAGGCCCAGTAGCCCATTGGACTAATTGTTTCCATGTCTTTTGATTTTCCTCACTCTTCCTTCTTCCAGACAGAGATAAGGTGATAATTGCCCTTTAGAGGACTGTTTATGAGCTTTTGGTCAGTCACTACTTACTAAAGCAAGATGAAGAACAGTGCCTTTGTTTGCTGTCTTCTGATATGATGTGTTTTTAGTTTTGTTCAACTGGGGCTCCATTTACATGACTTCAAGTCCCTTCGCAGTCTGGCATCATGTTACCAGGCATTATAGCCTACCCCTCTCTTCATTGTATTCCGGCCTCATTGTTGGTGTTGAGTACTGTTGAGTTAATTTGGACTCCCAGGGACCCCTGAAGACAGTACAACTATTGCACATGGATTCAATCTCTATGGAAGCTAGTGGGTTCCTTTTAGTTGGCAGCCAACTAGTTAACTATTGTACCACCTGGACACCTTATTGCTCCGTTTGGCAGCCAAGCTGCTTTTTCGAATCCTTTATACTATTTTCTCTCTATGAGCATTTCCTTCCCAACATAGCAACATAGTTCATCTCCTATGACTTTGCTTTAATATCAACTTCTCAATGACCACTGACCACTATTTGTAACTATTGCCTTCAAATATGGACTCCTATCACACTTGTTTTTTCCCCCCGTTAATATAGCATTTATTCTAATATACTATTTGATTAATTAATTTTGTTTATGTTTCTAGTAAGAAAAATGAAAGCTTAGATTTTGTCTGTTTTGTTCATTGGTATATCCTTAGTGTCTGGTTCTGCCTCCCTCTACCAATAAGTAACAGAGGCTAGAGAACTCCTTTGAGAATGAACTTGTCTAAAGAATGAAGTAGAGAAGGTCCTAGGTTCCAGATTGTATTAGTTTAAAAAACAAACAAACAAACAAAAAACCCAAACTCACTGCCATAGAGTCAATGCCAACACATAGTGGCCCTATGGACAGAGTAGAACTGCCCCTGTGGGTTTCTAAGACTGTTTATGGAAGTAAAAATGGCTGGTTAATTACATTTTCTCAGGTGACAGGATGAGATGAACATCAGGGACAACAAAAGATAGAGTATCAAATTGGCTTGACCTCTCTTTGAGGAAGTTTGCCACTGATAGTAGCTGAAGGCTCATCAGAATACCCTAAGAGGTAAATTTGGTGGATACCTAAAAGGAACATAGAGTTCTATTTACATCCCTGATATGCTAAAGGGCGTCCAGGAAGTGACTATCCCATGACCGGAACTGTCAGGTGGTTTACTTCATAATATATTCTCTGCTTGTCACTTCAGGAAATTTTCAACCCAATAGATGCGATTTCTTACATACTGTATCTCCTACTGTGTCATATGTTCATTATCTCTTTTCTCTGCAGAAGTCTAATTATTCCTTTATATTCCCATGTGATTTAGTGAGCTCATCCTTGTTCTGCTTCACCCTCTCTAGAATGTAATGCCTCTGTCAGCTGGATTATTCAAAAGTGAACATAAAAATCCTGTGCCACAATGTCCTCCACGTCTCCATGTGCAGTTTTTATCACATGTTCTTTGGAGCAGAATGCCAAACCAGTTCTTGAAGGTAGACGTCTCTCGAATCAGTGAACGCCAAGGCTGGCTGGTGCAATGTTTGGACCCTCTGCAGTTCATGTCTCTTCATATCCCAGAGGAGAACAGGTTAGCCCATGTATGCTTCAATGTATGGCATTAGACTCACCTACCACTCAGGACTGGAAATGTAGCGAGAAAAAGAAACATACAGACAAGCATAAGGTTTCAAAATTGTCAGGTTGATTTGGAGACAGAAAGAAGACAAAGGTAGAAAACAGTTTCAAGTAGAAAACCGTTTCAAAGATTTATTTCAGAACTCTGGGGCGAAATTCTTGGGTCTCTAAATCAGGGCCAGGGAAAAGGCACTGCCCTGGAAGGAGAGGAAGGGTTTTGTAGTACTGGTCTGGGGGACGGGCAGTTTGGGGAATCTGCCATTTCGGTTTGACTGTTCTGCCAGGTGGGCAATTAGAACTCAGTAACAATGTAACAATGCTATGGGAGCTGCCTCCATCCGTGTCAGGGCTTCGAAGGCCACCATCAGGAGTCATTGCGCACTGTTGAGCACACTTGCCTGCCCCACCAGTTCCCGTTTCTGCTAACAAAAATGTTTTTTTTTTTTAAATAACAGATTTCTTTTGGAAATGACACTGTTATTTTAAATGTTCCAGGTTTAAATCTATTTCTCAACCACATAATTGGTACAAAATTTACTTTGAATCTTCCACATTTACATCTATTTCTCAACCACCAAATTACTGAAAAATAATACTATACTACAGTTGAATTAATGTACAAGTTTTTTTTACTTTTGTCTGCTTAGTATATCAATTGTAATTAAAATACAGACATATTTGTAATTTGAATTGTGACTTAACAGAACTCCAGGACGTTAAGGATGAACTCCTTGGGAAGCACTTTGGTAAACCCTTTTGTTTACAGATGTAAAGATCTGAGACTAAGAATTATTAATGAAACAAAATTGTGAAAATATTTCAAGGAATTTGGAAACAAGTTTATATACACTCAATCATTGATAATATAAACGTAACACATTTTAAAGGTACCTTTGTTTATGATTTGCAGTGTTCCCATATGATTGCCAATTGAACAGTGGACATTTCTTTTCAGAAGCCTTCTTATCACAAAGAGTTAAGGGTCTGGTTTTGACATTTTCTTGCCAACATACCACAGCCAAGTGAAATATTGACTGAAAGCAACATAAGTACAAATGCATTTGTTGAACTTCTTGTTAAGAGCTATCCAACCCATAGGGATCTTTAGAGATGGTTGGTATTCCCTTTTATTATAACTTTATATGTTCACCCATATTTTGGAAAACAGTTTGGAGGTGCCTCCTAAGTTAAATAGAGACGTTATCATAAACTCAAAGCTCAAACGACTGCCATCAAGTAGATTCCAATTCAGAGTATTACTGCTCCTGGGGGGTCTTCGAGGCTGTACTTCTTTATGAGCATAGAAAACTTCTCCCGTGGACTGGCTGGTGGTTCCAAACTGCTGACCTTACTGTTAGAAAACACATATGTAATCACTATGCAACCTGTCCTCTTTTCGGAAGAAGCAACTATTCATGGGAAGCAACCATTAGACTCTTATTTATATACCCAAGAGAAATGAAAATGTATGTTCTCAAAAAAAACTTGAACATAGATGCTCATAGAGTGTTATTCATAATAATAAAAAGTAAAAACAACACATGTGTCTATCAATATGTTAAATAAACTGATCAATCCTTGTGCATGGAAGATAGGCAAATTTGTGAAAGATTCCATATATTTGAATAGCCCTAGTGGGACTTTGGTTTTGGCATTGAGCCCCTAACTCCCAAGTTTAGCAGTTCAAAACCCTTAGCCTCTCTGTGAAAGAAAAATAAAGCTGTTTTGGAAACTACATTCAGGTTTCAGTATGCACGGGAATTTGGCCAATAGTACTAGAGTGTGTATATATATATATATATATATATATATATATATATATATATATATATATATATACATATATATATAATTAATTAATTATTCAGCCACTTAAAAAAGAATGACTTAATGATATGTGCTACTAAATTGATGAACCTCAAAAACACTATAGTAAGTGACAGAGGCCAGTTGCAATAGGCCATATGTTATAGAATCAATCCCCTTTTCATAAAAATACCATGATAGATTAATCTGAGTGAATTTCAGAAAGTTAATTAAAAAATGAATGAATAAAAATGGAATTTTTCCATGAAGTTTTTGAAGCCCCCCACAGAGAAAGGAGATTAATATTTGCTTACTATTGGTGGGGCGGAGGAGGGAAGTAGGAAGAGGAATTACTGCTAGTGAATATTGGGTTTCTTTATAGAGGATTCATGATGGTGTAATGTTTAATAGCTCACTATTTACCAACATGTCAGTTTTTCCAATCCATTGGCTGCTTCTCCAGAGAAAGATGTCGAAAAACTTGGAAACTCTGTGGGGTAATTCTACTGTTGCCACCAGTCAGAATTCAACTTGAAGGCTGATAGTTAAATGCTGTGTCAACTTTACTGGGCAAGCATTCTCCGTGGTTTAGCAGTTGTTGTTGGGTGGCATTAAGTAAGTTCAGACTCCCAAGAACTGTTGTACAACAGAACGAAATACTGCCCAGTCCTGTGCCAACCTCACAATTGTTATATTTGAGCCCATTACTGCATCCATTATATCTCATCAAAAGTTTCCTCTTTTTTGCTATACTTCTACTTTACCAAATATGATGTGCTGTATTGGGGACAGGTCTTTCCAGATAACATGTCCAAAGTATATGAGATGAAATGTCACTATTCTTACTTCTAAGAACCATTCTAGTTGTACTTCTTCCAAGACAGAACTGTTTGTTCTGTTGGCAGTTCATGGTACAGTCAATAGCTTTCACCACCACCATAATTATTGATTTTTCTTCAGTCTTCCTTGTTCAGTGTCCAACGTCCACATGCATATAAGGCAACCAAAATTATCATTGCTTTGGTTTGGTGCACCTTGGTCCTCAAAGTGATATCCATGCTCGTCAATACTTTAAAGAGATCTTGTGAAACAGATTTACCTAGTGCAATGCACTGTTTGAATTCTTGACTGCTGCATCCATGAGCATTGATTGTGCTGCCAAGCCAGATAAAATCCTGACATCTTCAGTATGTTTCTCTATTTATCATGATGTTACTTATTGGTTGAGTTAGGAGGATTCAGACTTTCTTTGCATTGAATAGTAAGTCCTTCACACTTTGAGAAAACAAAGTTGTTTATTTGCATATCTAAATTTGTTAATAAACCTTCTTCCAATCCTGATACTACATATTTCCTCATTTAGTCATTTCTTGGATTAATTGCTCAGCATACAGATTGAATATGTACAGTGAAAGGATATAGCCCTATGCACACTTGTCCTGTTGTAAACCATGCAGTATATGGTAGTTAATATAATTTCATTTCAACTTGAAGATATGTAAAAGTGTAGAAGTGGAATTTAGTCTGTTCGTTAGGCAACAGCCTGGTGGTAACTCCTTGTGGGCCTGGCATTCTCATAAGGAGGGTCCTCAGAACCTCCCCACTCTCTCTGCCTTCACCTTCCTGCTGGAAGACCCTGTTTGTTTCCAGAGCAGTAGAAATGCGTCCACAGCCATTGGATCCACAAGACATTGCCCCCACCAGCCTTTGATATTCTTGAATTCTGCATCATTGCATGTGGCTGTGTGACTTATGGAATAGTATCAGACCGAGCTGGGATGTTTTCTTGATATACAATTACTTCTTGATATAAAGCTCTTTCTTATACATATATGAGTGTCCCTGGATTTGTTTCTCTAGTCAACTGGCCTAAAACACCAAATTCCTATTTTGCATTTGAATGATTGCCTCTTGGTCCATGAACAGGTTCCATATGGAATTTTCTGAAATTTTCATTCTTCTTAAGATTAGCCATAATTAATTATGATATACACAGTTGAATGCCTTGGCAAAGACAATAAAACACAAGTAAACATCTTTCTGGTATTCTCTGCTTTCAGCCAAGATCCATGTGACATCAGCAATGAGCCCCTTGTTCCACATTCTCTTCTGAATCCAGCTTCTATTTCTGGAAGCCCTCTGTCAACATAGTCCTGAAACCATGCTTGAATGAACTTCACTAAATTTTACTTGTATGTAATATCAGTGATATTGTTCTGTAATGTGTACATTCTCTTAGGTCACCTTTCTTTGGAATGATTACAAATATAGGTCTCTTCCAGCCAATTAACTTTCTTCCAAATTTATTGGCATAGACCAGCAAGTGCTTCCAGTGCTGTTTCAGCTTGTTGAAATCAATTCCTGAAACCATGTTTGCAGTGAATGCCTTCAGTGCAATTTGAACTTCTTCCTTAATTTGGACTTCTTATCATAAGTTATCTGTTGAAATGATTGAATATCCAATCATTCTTTTTGATATAGTGAAGGTATGGATTCCTTCAATCTTCTTTTGATGCTTCCTGCATTGTTCAATATTTTGCTCATAAGAACTGCCATACGCTAATTCCGACTCATAACGACACTGTAAGACATGGCAAAAGTGCCCCTGCTCGTCTCCGAGGCAGTAACTCTTTACTAAGTAGAAACTGAGTTGCTGTCTTTCTCCCAGCAACTGCAGATTATTTTGAATTGCTCACCTTGCAATTAGCAGCCCAATGCATAACCATGATGCCACCTGGACTCCAATTCTGTTCATAGAATATTTTAATATTTACAATCCAAAGTTTGATTCTTTTACATTTTTATTAATGTTTGAAATGGATTTGTATATCACTAAAGATTCCCAGTCCATTTCAGTTTTACGTTTGATCGTTTTTTTTAGTCACACAGATCAATAATTAGGTCTGAGTGGTAAGGAACCTAGAGAGTTTTTCTTCCGTTATTTTATCTTGAGATGCATTGACTGTGTCTTTCCTTCTTGGTTTTCTAACTACAGGTTAGAACTGTAAATCTCTGCACTTTTAATTATGGCTCCTTACTTTGTTTACTTGAGCTGCCCTTTGAAATTTTCTGTTCAACTGTTCTACTTCATTATTTCTTCCATTTGCTTCATTGTGATGAAGAAGTTATTGGTCTTGCAAAATTCTATCATGTAATTTGAGCCTCATTTCTAGCACCAAGGCATATTTTCCTAGTTTCTTTTTGTTTCTAATTTTTGCTTTCAATTCCTCTATAATTGTTGGTTTATCTTGATACATTTGATGTTTCACACTGAATAAGTTGCCAAAGATGATTCAATTTCTGCCTCACTCCCTTTAGTGACTAGTGTACAAATTTGGAAAACCTAATTTCTTTGTATGGGAATAGATATCCTATCACACATGTCATTGTACTTTAACGAAGATCTTGAAATGTCCCTTTCTACATAGAATGTGACGCCATTCCTCTTGAGTTTGTCATTCTTGGTGTCCTTCCCAGGCAGTTCTATGGACCGTTGGATTAAAAATGGCCAGTGCTAGTCCATTGCACCAAACATATGGACTCTTTGATGAAAACAGGACAAATGCCAATCCAATGCCTATTGATGTTGTCACCATCCAATGACTTGGTTCCAAACTTTAGAGACCCTGTGCACATCAGAGAAGTACACTGTCCAATGCTGCAGCCTTCTTATAATTGTTCCTATGCCAGAGCCCAGTGTTGTATCAACTGTTATAATACATCTCGTTGAGGACCTTCCTCATTTTTTTTTGCTGCCACTCTGCCAAGCATGATGTCTTTCTTCGGTGTCTTCTGACAACATGTCCAAAGGATGTAAGATGATGGCTCATCATCCTTGCCTCTAAGGAGCGCTCTGGTTGGACTTCTTCCAAAACAGCTTTCTTTTTCCTTCTGATAGCCCATATTATTTTCAATAATCTTCACAAATACCACAATTCAAAGGAATCAATTCTTCATCGATCTTCCTATAAAGTCTAGGATATTAATTTTTATGCAGTACACTTAATTTTTGATGACTGCTAATTTTCCAAGATGCACACTTTATATATTCCATGTTGTAATTATGAATTGATGTTCATAGCCTTTTCTCCTTATTTTGAGTCATGCCCCAACATCAGATAGAAATGGTGACGGTTTTGTTCCATTTACATTATTATTGAATTTACGTTGGGAAAGGAGCTCATCCTTGGTCATGTTTTGAGTGCCTTCTAATTTGAGGGGCACATCTTCTGGCCCTCTATATGACCTGTTGTTATTCATGAAGGTTTCAATACATGATAGTGTTCTACTGCTGTTCATAAGATTTTCAGTGGCTAATTTTTCAGAAGTGGAACATGTATTTCTTCTTCATAGTCCATAAATTCTGCGAAACCTTGAATGACCTTTCTATATTTGAAATAGTAGTTCTATAGCTTTCAGCAGTATAGCAACATGCAAGCTACAACAATAGGACAAACCGACTGAAAAGAGGTGAAACTTGACTATTAAGAGCTTTGTTGGTCTCGATTTCCTTTGCTGTTTTATTTGGGTTTGCCAGGTTTTTGTGCATATTTATGTAACTGCATGTCTATCTAGACAAGACAGGCAGGATAAATAATTCGAGGATGAGAAGAATGGGACCAATGGTTCCGGGGGGATACAAGAGAAGTGGAGGTGGGAGAAAGGAAGGGGGATGGGAACCAACCCAGGGACAAGGGAACAACAAGTGAACTAAAATCAATGGAGAGAAGGGCATAGGATGCCGAGTGGGGCTTAATCAAGGGCAATGTAGCAGTGAGGAATTACTAAACCTGAAGGAAGGCCAGACATGATGGTGAAACAAGAGGAAAATAAAAGGAAGTAGAGGAAAGAAACAGGAGGCAAGGGACATTTATTGAGGTCTAAGTACAGCCATATATATATATATAAATAGAACTATGTATTCATATATTTATATGTTAAGAATTAAGGTTGCAGGTGGACATTGGGCCTCTACTCAAGTACTCCCTTGACACAAGAACACTTTGTTCTAACAATCTGGCATTCTGTGATGCTCACCTACCCGACATGCTCGCTGAAGACAAAATGGGTGCATAAGTAAATGTGGTGAAGAAAGCTGATGGTGCCTGGCTACAGAAAGATACATCACCTGGGGATTTGAAGACTTGAAGATAAACAAGTGGCCATCTAACTGAGAAGGAACAAAGCCCACATGGAAGGAGCACATCAGCCTGTGTAATCATGAGGCGTCTATCAGGTGCCAGGCATCTAAGACTCAGAACAAATCATACCTAAGGTTAATGGTAGGGGGAGGCATGGAGTGGAGACCCAATGCTCATCTGTAGACAATTGAACATCCCCCTACAGAGGGGTCACAGGGAAAAAATGAGCCAGTCAGGCTGCAGTATAGCACTGATGAAACACACAATTTTCCTCTAGTTCTTTGGTGCTTCCTTCCCCCCACTATCATGACCTCAATTCCACCTTACAAAATGGATTAGATCAGAGCATGCATACTGCTACAGACAAGAGCTCACAACACAGGGAATCTAGAATAGATACCCCCCGAGGGCCAACAAAGAGAGTAAAGATGCCAGGAGGATTAGGGGAGGGTGGGAGGAGGAAAGGGGAATCAATCACAAGGATCAACTTATAACCACCTCTCAGGGGGACGAACAACAGAAAAGTGGGTGAGGGGGGGATGGAGGATGATGTAATATGTGAAAATAAGTTACCAAGGGTTTATGAGCAGTGTGGGCAGGGGAGGGAAGAGGAAGAATTAGGGAGCTGATATCAGGGACTCAATTGGGAAGAGAATGCGTTGAAATTGATGATGGCAGCATATGTGCAAATGTGCTTGACACCGTTACACTATTTTTTTCAGTACCTTTAAATTGAAAGCTTCATTAACAGTCTAACCTGTGAAACAAACTCAAAATGTACTATGAGTTGACATTTTTGTCTGTTCTGGAAGTTGACAGATATCCAGAACATGACTCGTCGTCAATCAACATCTCACCTTTTTTTGTGAAATGAGAAAACCACTTGTATACTTGAGTTCTTCCCATAGTGCAGTCTTTGTCAACCATGTTCAACATCACCACAGTTTCTGCTTCTTTTTTCCTGAACAGGAAACAAAATTTCACAGTTGAATGCTGTTCTCTTAAATCAGCCTACACACACACACACACACACAAAATTAGTTTTGAGTGAAACTCTTTAAAAAAAAACTCACTGTTATCAGAGAGAACCTTCCCAGGCAATGCCACTGGGCACACTAACTCAGCTATTTGCTAGATGCTCACTTAGCATGGAAAATGTCTACTATGAAAGCTTCGCTCCACCCAGTACAATTCTGGGTTTTTGGTACCCCCTCATATATGTAAGAGAGAGCTTTATATCATGAATTATTTATATATAAAGCAAACATCCCAGCCCAGTCCAGACTAACTCCATAATTCTGATATTAGTTCATAAGTCCCTCTTCAGACTCACATAGCCACATGCAATGATTTTGAATACAGGAAGATCACAGGCTGCTGGGTGCAGAGTTTTGTGGATACAATGACAGTGGTCACCTCACAGGGCTCACGCAGGTCCCAGGGGGACTCATCAACAGGAAGGGAAAGGCAGAGAGAGAGATGGGCCAGTCTCCACAGAGCCATTTATGTAGGTGCCACCTACATCATAGTAAACAATAAACTATCACAGTAAACAATAAAATCCAGATCCAAAGGAGGGAATGATATTAGAGCTGAAATTCTGAACATTGGTTTACAGAAGGCAGTGGATGACAGTGGAAACCTATAATCCATTCACAGGGTCCCCCATATAGATTAAGCCTCCAGTCAATCCCCTCTGACTATGGACCAGGATGGGAGAGACCGTGCTATTAGATAGAGTACATTGTATGGTAGATTACTAAATTTGTAATTATGTCAAAATGTGATACTTTGTAACTTGATTTTCCTATTGATCCAGTGTATAATTGTTATAGTTCTTAATATTTTCTGCTTTATTTTCTATTGAAGTTTTTCTGTTTCATTCTGTCATTGTTGCCATGTGGACTTTTGTGTGTGTTTTGTTTTGATTATGTATGTTTTTCTGTATATGAAACCCAGTATAAGTAAAACTGTAGAGCAAAAACTGCAGTAACAGTTTCAAAAGGAGATGGCTGGAGACAGTAGTGGAAAATGGAGAGCCAACAGCGAGTACAAGGAAGAAGAAATATCCTGCCATTGTTAGTAGTGATGGTTGCATAATTCTTACATGTGTGATTGAACTATTGAAAGTATATGTGAATTGTATGTCAATGAAACTGTTAAAAATAAAATAATTAATAGAAAGTTATGACCATGTGTCCACTTGCAAAAATGAAAACTATGATCATTATATATTGAAGGGTATATGTAACTGATTGTGTATGTGTTGTTCTTAGGTGCTGTTGATTTGATTCCAACTCACTACCCATTCCACATAATTTTTCTTATGTGTGAGTCCATTGTTGAAGCCACTGTGTCAATCCATCTTGTGGAGGGCCTTCACTTTTTCCCTGTTCCTCCATTTTACCAAGAACAATGTCCTTCTCCAGGAACTTATCTCTCCACACAGTATGTCCAAAGCACATGAGACAAAAATCTCGCCACCCTTGCTTCTAAGGAGAAAGTGCTGTACTTCTTCCAAGAAAATCTGTTTGATAGTCCATGGTACTTCCACTATTTTTCCCCAAAGCCTGGTTCAAATGCACAGATTTTCCTTTGGTCTTCCTGATCCAATGGCCAATTTTGATAGCCATCTAGGACATGAAAATATAATAGCTTGGGTCAGGTGTATCTCAGTCCTCAAAGTAACATTGATGCTTTCCAACACTTCAAAGAGGTCTTGTGCGGCATATTTGCCCAATACAAGTTGTCTTTTGATCTCTTGATTGCTGCTTCCATGAGAAATGATTGTGGATCTGAGCAGAATTGTGACAATTTCTATCTTGTCTCCATTTGTCATTGTGCTACCTATCGGTCCACTTGTGAGGATTTTAGTCTTCTTTACCTTGAATGGTAGTCCACACTGAAGGCTAAAATCTCCATCAGCAAGTGCTCAAGTCCTTTTCACTTTCAGCAAGCAAGGCTGTGTCACTACATATCACACGTTGTTAAGAAGGCTTCCTCCAATCTTGATGCCACATTCTTTTCCATATACTCAAGCTTTCATGGTGATTTTCTCAGGAGATAGATTGAATAAGTATGGTGAGAGGATACTGTCCTCATAAACACCCTTCCTAATCATAAACCATCCATTAGTCCCTTGTTCTGTTCTCACAACTCTCTTTTGATCACTGCACAGGTTCTGCATGAGTGAAATTAAGTGTTCTGGTGTGTGTACAAACTCATTACCATTTTGACTCATAGCAACTCTATGGCAGGGTAAAACTGCTGTGAATTTCTGAGACTATATTCCTTTACGGGAGTAGCAAACCAGCCAATGGAGTTGAACTGCTGATTTTGTGGTTAGCAGCCCAACATATTTTTGTATTCTTCCCTCACAACATTTAAGGTGGATACAGACTAGTGTGTTTCAGTTGTGTGCATGTTAACTATATCACATTATAATTGGCATTTAGAGATTTTGTATGATTTAAGGAAATATGTTCAGATGGAAAGTTGAAACAGGATAGATTGTGACGCTTAAAGCTTTGTATCAACTTTGCTTTCCTTGAGTCCAGTACTTGGCAACTATGTAATGATGTATTTTTGAAGTTATGTAATGATGGTGTCATCCCCATGTTATTAGTCAATTTGTTTTAAAACAAGTTTCTCTGGGGTGTGGTCTGCATCATGTGTATGTATATGTGTGTGAATATATATATGTATGTATGTTCTGGAAAAGTTTGCCTGCTTGTTCTGGTTCCTGCATCTGGCTTGTCTTCATCATATGCCAACTTTAGAAATGAATTCATAGGTCTCTAGAACCTGTGACCTAGTGTACCCTGCCAGCTTACTTCTTTTTGGATATTCATCAGCCTCCTCAGCAACCTGTTTTCTGACTAGCTGATCTTGGATTCATCAACACCTGCAGCTACATGAATCAGAAAAAGCCTTCATCCTGATGCTTGATGCCACATACTTAGGTTTGCCAGCCACCAAATCCTGGGTTGCTAGGTCAACCAATTTATCTATCTATCTATCTATCTATCTATCTATCTATCTATCTATCTATCTATCTATCTATCTATCTATCATCTATCTATCTATCTATCTATATATCTATCTATCTAAATATTAGATGTTCCCTTATGTTATATTGCCTATGCCATGTCATTCGACTGTGTGGATCATAATAAACTATGAACAACCTTGAGAAGAATGGGAATTCCTGAACATATACTCATGAGAAACATGTGCATGGACCAAGAGGCAGTTCTGTGAATAGAACAAGGGAATTCTGTGAATCGAACAAGGGAATTCTGCATTGAATAAAATCAGGAAATGTGTGCTTCTTTTTACCATACTTATTCAATCTGTATGCTAAACAAATAATCAGAGAAACTTCCCTAGATGAAGAAAAATGTGGCATCAGGATTGGAGGAAGGTTTATTAATGTGAGATATATAGACAGAACCATTTTGCTTGCTGAAAGTGAGAGCTTGAAACACTTGCTGATGAAGATTGAGAATTGTAGCCTTTAATATGGATTACAATTCTATTTAAAGAAAACACGATTAGACCAGTAGATAACATTATGGTAAATGGAAAAAAAGGGAGAATTTGTCAAGGTTTGTGTTGTGCTTGGCTCCACTATCAATTCTCATGGAAGTAACAGCCAAGAAACCAAAAGGTGTATTGCATTAGGTAAATCTGCTGCACAAGACTTCATTAGCATATTGAAAATCAAGGGTGTTGCTTTGAGGACTAAGGTGTTACTGACCCAAGCCATGGTATTTCAACTGTCTTATATGTGAAAGTTGGCCATTGAATAAGGAAGAGCAAAAAAAAAAAAAGGAAGAGCAAAGAGAATAAATGCATTTGAATTATGGTTCTGGAGAAGACTATTGAAAGTGCCATGCACTGCTAAAAGGACAAACAGCTTGGTCTTGGAAGAAATATGGCCATAATGCCTCTTAGAGGCAGGATGGTGAGTCTTGGTCTTACATAGTTTGGATGGTTATCAGGAGAGACCAGTCCTTAGAAAAGGACATCATGTTTGTTAGTGGGACAATGAAAAAGACGAAAGCCCTCAACCAGATAGATTGACACAGTGGCTGTAACAATGGGCTCAAGCATAAGAACAATTATGAAGCTGACACAGGACCCAGCAGTGTTTTCTTCTATTGTGCATAATATGGCCGCTATAGGTTGGAATGAATTGATGATACCTAATGCGCGCACGTGTGTGTGTTTTAACCCCAAACTAAAATTATCCTAAAGTCGATTCCAACTCATAGAAACCCTATAGGACAGAATAGGCCCTGCCCTTTGAGTTTCCAAGACTTTAATCTTTATGGGAACAGACAGCCTCACCTTACTTCTGAGGTGCAACTGGCTTGTCTCTATGTCTGTCTGTCTTTATCTATCTATCTATCTATCTATCTATCTATCTATCTATCTATCTATCATCTAATCTATCATCTCTCGATAGAGAGAAAGAGAGAGAGGCACAGTGGACTACCCATATACCATTGAACAATTTGTGGAAAAATGAATAATTGAATTTTTGCACAAACTTTTAAAAGTCACTCACTCCCCCGCCACACACACACAGATTTTATTGCCTTTGCTTTATCGAGAGACCAATCTGAGACATGTGCTATGTGAATTTTTATATGCTCATAAGAAATATTAAATGCTATCAAAAGATCCATGATGATGCAAACATTTTTCTGCATCATACAAGAAAATCCATGTAGTGCACTTAAGTAACTCCTGCACAGGAGGGGGTTCAGTTCATAAACCAATGTGGAATTTATGCATTGTTTCATTAAAATAAGATACTTTGATCATTAGTTGTTCTGAAAGCCCTCTTGAACACAGTTCTACTCTCATACATATTTGTCACCCCAAATCACTCTAGCAACAAAAACCCAAACACTGCTTGAGCTTCTTGGTGCTAGATGCACAGTTGTAAGCAAACACACAGCATATAAAGGCATAAGCGTCCCTGTGGTCATAGACGTCATAGAGAGGTGGTCTGTATGTCATCAAGGGCAGCTTCCTAATTCAGTGAATAATTCCTTTGTCATGGATATATTGAGCTTCTACTTGTAGTGTTCCATGATCACACATGAACTATCTAAAATGTATATAGTTTGGAAAACATCTATATATGTAGGAGAACTTACGTTCTTTTTATAAAATAAAAATGTTTTATTGTGTTTTCAGATTACCTAGCAAATTAAGTTTTATTTAACAATCTCTACACAGTTGTTCAGTGACTTTGGTGGTTTTTATTATGTTTTTTATAAAGTGTGTCAACTTCCTCATTCATTTTATTCTGTTGCTCCATTTCCAGTAGTTAATACACCCGCCCCTCCTTGCCTTTGCTTTTGAGTCAATGTGGACCACCGAGTGTCAGTTAGATGATTCTGATTTCTTAAAAGAGCACACTATTCATGGGTGAAACTACTTATAATTCAATTTGCTATTTAGCTGAAAGGCGACCCCTGAAATCTTTTTCTTTCAACATTTAGAGTATCTAAGGACAGTAGTCTTGGAGCATACCCCAATCTCAGAACCATTTTAAACCATATTTAAAATTCAGCCCTGCTAAAAGTGCAATGCCTCTCAGCACAATCTGACCATAATTTGTATGCTTTATGGGTAAGATATACATTCTAGAGAAAAACAAACAAACAAACAAAGATTTGGATATAAATTTTGATTCTCAACAGAATGAATTGCTTCCTTTTACCAAATGGGTAGTGTCATTAATAGTGTCTGCTTTAGGAACTTTTTGAGATACATGATATGGATTTCTTCTCAGATACACATTAAAAAATGTTTGTTCTAGTCATTTATATTTTCTACTTTCTTTTTAATTGAGATTTTTAAATCAATCTTGCCGTATCATTATTAGTTTTTTATTTTAATGTTTTTCTGCATGTGAGGTTCAGGATAGGTAATCTATTGAAACAGTAACTGGATTTACAGTTCCTTGGGGTGTTGTAGGGGAGGTGAGAGGACATGAGGAGTGGTAATGATGAGTACAAGGGTGAGCAAATTGTTCTAAAACTGAGTGTGGTGATGAATATACAACTCTTCTTTATGTAATTGAACTATTGAATAACAGGATATGGGAATTATTTGCCAATAGCTCTGTGAAATTAATAAAAATCCATACTTAATCTTACAACCAATATTCTTTTCTCTTCACAGATCAGTGGACATACTAGAATTGACGGAGCAGGAGGAATTGCTGAAGTTCCATTACCATACGCTCCGCCTCTACTCTGCCGTCTGTGCGCTGGGGAACCACAGGGTGGCCCACGCCCTGTGCAGCCACGTGGACGAGCCTCAACTCCTTTATGCCATTGAAAACAAGTACATGCCTGGCTTGCTGCGATCGGGCTACTATGACCTGCTCATCGACATCCATCTTAGCTCCTATGCCACTGCCAGGCTGATGATGAATAATGAATTTATTGTTCCCATGACGGAAGAGACCAAGAGTATTACTCTCTTCCCTGATGAGAATAAAAAGCATGGTCTCCCTGGGATAGGACTTAGCACATCTCTCAGGCCTCGGATGCAGTTTTCTTCCCCCAGTTTTGTGAGCATTAGTCACGAATGCTATCAGCATAGTCCCGAGTTTCCTCTAGATATCCTGAAAGCCAAAACCATCCAAATGCTGACAGAAGCCGTGCAGGAGAGTAGCCTTCATGCCCGGGACCCAGTCGGGGGAACCACTGAATTCCTCTTTGTACCTCTCATCAAACTGTTCTATACCCTGCTTATCATGGGCATCTTCCACAAGGAGGACTTGAAGCACATTCTGCAGCTGATTGAGCCCAGCGTGTTTAAGGAAGCTGCCACACAGGAAGAGGAGGAGAATGTAGTGCTGGTGAAGGAGCTTCGAATGGAAGTCTTGAAGCTAGAAGGAGCTGAGGAAGAAGTCAAAGAGGATAAGAGGCCAAAGGAAGGCCTGCTCCAAATGAAACTGCCAGAGCCAGTTAAATTGCAGGTAATCTGAAGAGAAGATACTCTGAAATTCAGAACTACTAAGCCCTAAACTATTAAACTTTTACTTTGTCTCTTTCTGCACAAGTGTCTTCCTGCATAATCTTAGTGCTTCACAGAGCAGACTTCCTATAGTTCCTTGAGAAGTGCCTGCTTGATTTGCTTTCACTTAGAAAGGAATTAATGAATTTTAAAATTTAGTCAATTAACGATAAGTTAATAGCTGCTAAGTTTAGGATTTTTGTCATGCTGTTTTCTCTGGTCAAATATATGTTTGTGTGTCATAGATATCCACATGTCTGCATGTATGGCTGGTTCCTGTTGTTTATATGTGTGTATATGATGGAAAAGAGAAGAAGTGAGTGGGTTTTTGCCCTGCAGCTGCTCTTCCTCTCCTATCCATTAGCAATTTTTGTATATCCTCCTTCTTATGTTTGCGGATATATATACAGATATATACTGGTAATACTAATTATGTCTGTCATGCTTAAGGTTATGAGACATGATTCATTATTAGTTGACACAGAGCTGATTCTAGCTCATGGAAACCACATGTGTTATGGAATAGGATGGTCCCATAGGTTTGCTTGGCTCTAATTTCAACAATAGATTGCCAGGCCTGTCTTGTGGCACCGTTGGGTGTATTTGAACCACCACGCTTTCAATTATCAGATGAATGCATTGGCTCCATTCTTCAAGAATCTATTTTACTCCCAGCAATCTGTGTTTTGAACACTCATATACCAATAAGAAGCCTCAGTCTCAGAATGAAATATTTTATTTCTGCAAGCATGTTCCTCTTAGGATAAATCAATTATAAATCAAATAAGTTCAATCATAATACTTTTGTTTAACTGGGGAGCATTTGAGAGTTGTGACATCAACTTGTTTCTCCACTCTTCATTCCTTCAATCCAACATTGTTGTGATCTTCCTGTGTCCCATGATGTTGAAGGAAAGAAACAAAAGGGCCCCTGCCGATGGGATGTTCAATTTCTGTGAAAAAAATACTTGTTTATGTATTTTATTTACTATATCATGCTGCCGATACCATTAAATGCTCTAAAGAAGAGGAAGACAAGGATTACTAGAACAAAGAACACTTTAAGTTTTAATACTTCAAGAAAGGTCAGGGAACAGTCCTCTGAGTTGGTGAATTTTAAGGTGAGGAAGGCTTCAGGAGTTGGAGTATAGTAGGCCAAGTGCAGGGGATGGGTGTTCCAGGAGCTGCTCTTATTTAATAAGTAGCTTGTCATATAGTCCTGGGAAAAGGGAAAAGGCCAGTGTGGTTGCCACTTAATGAGCCCAAGAGTGAGAGGCAGGGAGTACTGGTAAGGTAAGCAGGGATAGTTCATTTGGAATTGATTCTGTTTTCTGAAACCAGTCAGGTGGTAGATCTTGAATTTTATTTAACTGTAACAAACCTTTGAAGAATTCTCAGCCTGATTACTGTGAGAAAAATAAATGAGAAATGAAAGAGAATGGGTGAAAATTCCAGTTTTTAAGAAGGCTTTTGCCCTTATTCAGACCCAAGGGATAATGTATGAAGGCAGGGTGGGGACAAACTTGATGGGGAGGGGTAAATGGACTCAGAGGCCCTGCGGGAGGCAGAGGTGCCACACCTTGGCTATGTTGGTACATTGCAGGGGCTTCAGATAGCTCATGGGGGGCTTCAAAATGTTCATGGAAATGGATTGAAAAGATAATGGAATTTTCCCGTAAACTTTTTGAAGCCCACTTCTGTAGGTTTTTGAAATTAATTTTTACAGCAAGCTTTTCAAACTTGGCAGAGAATATTTCAGCAGGCATATTTCCACCAATGCATATCATATCAGTAATAAATCCTTTTGGCTCCCAGAAAGAAAACGACAAGCTAACGATTTCATAAATAACAAAAAAATATTACATTCAAAAGTTATATAAGTAAAAAAAAGTTATATAAGTAATGTAATGGTAAATAGATCAATGCATCTCAATCCACCAAAGGCCCTGCTCTTAATGTCTTCCTGTTGCAATACCCTTTGCATGCGGTTTGCATACTAAGAGTCATGTCATGTCTGCCATCACGCAATTGTTCTCATCGTGATGAGAAAGCACTGATGTATGCTAGTGGTGCCAGTACTAAAGCTAGTAGGAAAACTGGCAACCACAGTCAAACAAAGGCAGAATTAAAGAAAAAAATCATTATGAAAGTTGGTGACTGAATACAACACGGCTGAGTCAACAATATCAACACTTGGGGGTGGGGAGATGTGATTAGAGTGGCTAATGTAATGAAAAGTGTGACATCATGAACCAAGAACCCAGACCATCGAAGAAGTGGAAAAGTTGCTGTTCCTTTGTATATCAGAAACAACTCCATGATGAAAGCGTATCTGAGACAATAATAAATGAGAAGGCAAAATCCCTCCATAGTAAAGTCCTCAAAAATGAATTTGTCAGTGTAATTTTAGGGCATCAGAAACAATTGAGTTTTCCACTATTTCATATGGGGAGAAATCTGTTTAGTTCTCTGTGGTTTCAGTGTGCAAGCACAAATTAGGAGTTCAACAACTGAGGTCTCACTGTGTATGCCACTGACCATAGCATCTGCAGGTGTAAATGGGATGCTGGTCATTTAAGTGTCTGTCAAAGGGAAAGGTGTTTTCCAAGAATAGCGTAGACAAAATATATTTTAGTCCATAGGACTGCAGGTATTGTTGCCCATGCAAAACCAGGATTATATTTGCCATGGAGGGAAGTAGGCCACAAAGCACATCTGCCACGATTTATATTTGAAGCATATTAATTATTTAAAGATTCATAAATCATATTTGGTACCATTTTCATCTTCTTAGATGTGCCTACTACTTCAATACCTCTGTGACTGCCAGGTCCGGCACCGAATAGAAGCCATTGTGGCCTTTTCAGACGACTTCGTGGCTAAACTTCAAGACAATCAGCGCTTCCGGTACAATGAAGTTATGCAAGCCTTAAATATGTCAGCTGCACTCACAGCCAGGAAGACGAAGGAATTCAGATCACCTCCTCAGGAACAGGTACCAGAACGGAACGGAAATGGTTCCCATTCCCTTTGCTCTTTAGTTTATTCAAGATTCATATACAGCAAATAGATGCTTCAGCATATGTAGCATGTCCTGTGTGTGTCTCCTTTTCCTGTTAAGCCTAAAGCAATCCATTGGCTTGAGTCACTAATCAGTTTCATCCAAATAATTGAATTGTATACTTTCCCAAAATAACGATGTAATGAAGGAGAATTGTTTACATCACAGATCTTTTGGTGGCATCGGTATGCCAACTCCGAGGCTGTGCAGACAGGAACACTGTCCACTCAGAAAGAAGGCAGTCACCGCCAACCAAGGTTGCAGGGTAGTCAGTATTGGGACCCCTTAGTTTCCAGGCTTCAGTACTGGAGCTTTCTGTTTGATTCCCTTCTCCTCAGGCCCCTGCTTCCCTCCTCTCCCTCCTCAAAAAAAAACCCAAAACCCAAGTGCCTCTACTACCACCTTGCCGATGATGGTTTACCCTGTTTGTGATCTCCCTCTTGTTGCTCACCTCCAAAGACAGATCTCCCTGGAATACAAAAGAGCCTCTTTCACATGCCTGAAACAGAAAATATCAACTACTTTGGAGACATGAGTGTTCTGGATCACTCACACATTGCTATTTCACGTATGAAAGAACCAGGCCCTCTGGTTCCGACTATCAACTCCACAACATCTCATTACAACAGCAAACATAACCAAGCGGTTGTACTATTGAGCATTAATCATAGACAAATAGCATGGCCACACAAACACCTTTACAAAAATATCCATAGCAACTTTATTTGTAAGAGAAAATTTTTTTCGATGTATTAATGTTAAACAATTAAAAGGCATTTTTCCACACATCGCAAAGCAGTGAAATATTGATACAAAAGTAACCTAGATAAAACTCTAGAAAATTAAACTGTAAAAAAAGCAAATCCCCAAAGCTGATTTCATTTATGTAAGATTTTTGAAATGACAAAATTATGCAAATAGAGAATAGTTTTCAGGAGTTAGGAGCTGATAAGAAAGATGTGATGTGGCTGTAAATGAGCAACAGGAAGAAGATCCTGGTGATTACGGGCTTGTATTATGTTTTGACTTTATCAATGCCAATATCCTTGCTATAATATTATAATAGGGATTTATAAGATTTCACCATTGGGGAAACTGGATCAGGAGTGCATCCTGAAAACCGTACATACTGCCACTGAGTCAATTCCAACTCACAGCAATCACAGGGTACACAGGAGAGCTGCACCAGTAGAGTCCCATGCTGGAAGCCTTCCAAAAGCAGACGGCTACAGTCTTCTCCGCATGCCTGACTGGTTTGTTCAAACCTCTGAGCTTTCAGTTAGCAACCGAGCACTCTATTCTCCTTGACACCGTGCTCACTAAAAGATGCACAAGCTCTCTACATAGATCAGCATGTGGAGCTGTGATTATCTCAAAACAAATGTTTAACTTTAAAAAATCATATAAAAACACACACCTTTACAATTGTTTCCTAGAGGAGAGTATGCACCACTGACAGATCTCTTTGTATTCGTAAATTTAGGAGTGCGTCCAAAGTAACACCACTGAGAGCTCCTCTCTTTTTGTTTTATTAGTCTTAGCAACAACATCCTTATTCAACAGTACTGCCTTTCAATGATATATACATTCTCAAAGTTCTTTAAATTAACATACAGATTATGGAAAAATAGCATATTTGTTGTGTCATTCCTGAATTTACTTTTTGTTTCTCCCCTGTTTTTCTTCTTTCTTGCTTTTTCCAAATGTTCAGATCAATATGCTTCTCAATTTTAAGGATGATAAAAGTGAGTGTCCATGTCCTGAAGAAATCAGAGACCAACTTTTGGATTTTCATGAAGATTTGATGGCACACTGTGGTAAATAGTTATTGATTTACAACTCTTATTAATATGTGTATTTAATGTATGTTTATTGTTACAAATGTATGTGATTGAATTTAGATATATATGTTACCTATACTCAGTTCATACCAGAACTTTGCTGTATCATATGACAGTGGTAGATTAATTTTTTGTTTTTTTAAATCATTTTACTGGGGGCTCATACAACTCTAATCACAATCCATACATACATCCATTGTGTCAAGCACATGTGTGCATTCATTGCCCTCATCATTCTCAAAATATTTGCTCTCCACTTAAGCCCTTGGTATCAGCTCCTCATTTTTCCCCCACCCTCCCCACCACCCCTTCCTTCATGAACCCTTGATCATTTATAAAATTATTATTATTTTGTCATATCTTATACTGTCCAACGCCTCCCTTCACCCACTCTTCTGTTGTCCATCCGCAAGGGAGGAGGTTATATGTAGAACCTTGTATTTGGTTCCCCCTCTCCACCCCACCTTCCCTCCACCCTCTGGTATCGCCACTCGCACCACTGGTCCTGAAGGGATCATCTGTCCTGGATTCCTTGTGTTTTCAGTTCCTATCTGTACCAGGATTTGTAAGGTAGAATTGGGATCAGGGCAGTGGGGGGAGGAAGCATTTAAGAATTAGAAGAGGAAAGTTGTATGTTTCATTTTTGCTACACTGCAAGCTGACTGGCTCGTCTCCTCCCCGTGTGTCCCATTACCTACAGATTGACTTTTTTTGGTCTCCACTCTGCACTCCCCCTCATTTACATTGATATGATTTTTTTGTTCTTTGATGCCTTATACCTGACTGTTTTTATGTAGGGAAAGCATCCACATGGGAGGGAAGATCAGAAAGACACTGTCTTGGCAAAAGAGGACAGAACTTCTTTTATTTCCTCTTATTCCCAGATTGACAGGCAGATTGATGGAAGATGAGGCATGTATTCGTGTAATGGAGAGTACTTTGAAGGTGATAAAGTTGTTTTGTTAAAAAAAAATTAAATACATGCCTTTGAGGGCAACAATTCTACTTTTGGGGGGTACCTCCTTGTATATCCTGTTCCACTTTAGTGGCCACATTGTGAGCATGATCTAGTCTACCTCATCTCTCATTATGTTGAGGCAACTTGAAGTTCAAAGGAGTATATCACTTCTTTTGTTCTACGACAGGTGTTTTTAAGGTCACTTAGTGGATTTTCCAGTTTGAGTACACATTGAGAAGACAAACCTAAATTCCAGGTAGCTTATAAAATAGTGTCTTAGTCATCAAGTGTTGAAAATAGAACCAGTTAAAAATGCATCTCCCTTTTGATCATAGTTGATGTGAATAGTCTTGTTATCATACTGAGGTGGTAGTAAAATCAACTATGGCAGCTGTGGTTAGATTAAAATGCAACAGCTTAGCATCTGATCTTTTAACCCATTTTAAAGTTGGTTCTGTTGGGGGGAAAAAAAGAGTGAAGAGGAAACACATGTGGATTAAGCCTGTGGTGAATTTCCTCTAATCAAAGACCTGGGATGTGAATCCCTTTGCTATCACGTAGAATGCATTGGAAAGTGGATTGGTGTAGATCCTATTAGGTTAAATTTTGACGCCTTATCATTTGCTTTTGTTCCATTTTAAATTTGTTCTAGTTTTTATTTCTTTTCAGTTGACCTCTGTGTAGGAGTCTACGTCTTTTCTCACTAGCTTGATACAAACTGATACTAGGTTATGTTACTTTGTTGTTTTGGTTAGTTTCCCTATTACCCCCACCCCAACACCCTTATGTGAAATCCAGGATAGGTAAATTTCTAGACCTTGTAGCTGGGTTAATTAATTAATTGTAGTAGGGGATTAATTTTGTCTAGGGGCGATAGCAGGAGAGGTTGGAAGGGAATGCGATAATAATTATGAGTACATGAATGAAAAAACTGTTCTAAAATTGATTGAGAATGAATGTACAACTCTTCTTGATGTGATTGAACTATTGAATTATATAATATGTGAATTGTACATCAATAAAACTATTAAAATGCATATATTAGCAATAAAACAATACAGGACAGAGTCTTCCCTTAGGGTCAATGTAAGCAATGTCAAGTATTTTCCCCAAGGTCAAGCTTCTCCTTGCCCACTCCACCCACCAACAGAAGTGAATCTTTTTTTTTTTTGAGACTGATACATTCTACTCCTGTCTTGATCATGAATCTCCACCAAAGTGCACTTAACACCAATGGAAGAGTGCCTACCCAATTGGCGTTTATGCATCTATTCCTGTTATTTCTCTTATTTTTTAAGGACATGTGCAGCATAGTTATGGTATTTCAATTCCCAGATGTTTTAGGTCGTGCTATGTCACTTACCACAACGGAGAGAGTTCTGATCTCTCCATAACCTCTCCATCATTTGCTTAATTCTGTTGGCTTTTTTTTTTTTTCAATTGAACTGTAATTGTCGGTGTAAGGTGGTATTTTATCATTGTTTTGATGTTTAGTGATCATGAGTACCTTTTCATGTGTTTGTTGCCCATTTGATCAACTTTTCTGGTTCATGTATTGTGCCCATACTAGGCTGTTTTGACTACTGTGGCTGTGTATAGGTTTTGTCTTTTGGGAGTGTGAAATCGCCTACTTTGTTCTTCTTAAGGAGTACTTTGTTTATCCTAGGACTCTTCACTCTCTATATGAAGGTGGTGATTCATTTCTTCATTTCTGTAAAGAAAGAAGTTGGTATTTGGATCAGAATTGTATATAAATTGCTTTGGTCATATTGACACTTTCACAATATTAAGCCTTTCTATCCATGAATATGGGATATTGTTCCAATTGTGTAGGTATCTTTTGGGGTTCTTGTAATAGTGGTCTATAATTTTCCTTGTACAAGTCTTTTGTGTATTTGGTTGGATTTATGCCTAAGTAGATCATCTTTTGTTTGGTTGCTGTAAATGGCATTTTTTAAAGGTCTTTTTCAGAGTTCTCTCTGCTGGTACACAGGAATCTGATTTATTTCTCCTTGTTAATCTGGCATCTGAACACATTACTGAATTGCTCAAATGTTTCCAACAATCTTGTTATTTAGTCTTTGGATTTTTCTACATATAAAATTATAGCATCTGAAAATAATGAGAGTTTCATTCCTTATTTACTCAATTGTATTTCCTTTTTTTCTTTCTGTTGTCTGATGGTTGTGGCTAAAACTTCCAGCATGATATTGAGTAAGGGTGATACTAAGGGGCATCCTTGTCTGGTTCCTGTTTTCAGAGCAACATTTTCAGTTTTTCTTCATTGAGTGAGATGCTGGCCATTGGTTTTCCACATATGGCCTTTATTACATTGAGAAATATCCCTTCTATACCTATTTTGTGCAGTGTTTTAATGAGGTTTAGGTGTTAGATAATGTCAACTGCCTTTTATGTATCAATTTATATGATGATGTGGTTCCTATTGTGTGTCTTGATTATGTGGTGGATTTTATTGATTGTTTTTGTAATGTTGAACCATCCTTGTGGATCTGGTATGGATTCCACATTTTATTGATTGTTTTTGTAATGTTGAACCATCCTTGTGGATCTGGTATGGATTCCACTTTTCATGGTATATTACTTCTTTCATATGTTGTTGCATTATGTTAAAGACGTTTGATTTTTGTTCATAAGTGATAGGTTTCTATTTTATGGTGTCTGCCTGGTTTTGGCATCGGGGTTATGCTTGCATCATAAAAAGAGTTGGGGAGTGTTCTGCCCTTTTTGTATCCTATACTAGTCTGTGTAGATAGAATTAGTGACAACTCTTTTCTGCACATTTTTTTAGAACTTCTCTGTGAAGCCGTAATGATCCTGGGCTTTTCTTGGTTGACAGTTTTTTGATGATCTGCTGTATTTCTTCTTCTTCTTCTTCTTCTTTTTTTTTTTTTTACAGATGTTGAGGTTGGGTTCTATGTCTGTCTGCATTAATTTTGTTAGATAATGCATTTTTAGAAATTTGTCCATTCCTTTGTGTGTGTGTGTTTGTGTGTATGTACTATAGTTGCTGCTTTCTTGTCATTGTCATTGTCGTGTCTGTCTTAGTGATGTGTACCCTGCTGGTTCATGTGGACTTATTTGACTTCGTTGAGTGGCAGAGGAGAGAATTAACAGAAGCCAGATAACAGTGGAGAGATTATGAAAAAAGTGAAAAGAGAAGTCAAAGAGCAGAAAGTAGAAACTGTAAAAAAGATATAAAAGGAAAATAAAATAAGTGGCTGTTGAAAAAACAAGAGATTTATTAAAATGATGAAAATATTATTAAGATGGGTATTAAAATTATAGGTATTGTGAAAATATTCCACAAGGCGGGGAAGAAACAACAACAAATAGGAAAGCTTTCAATGAGATAGATTGTTGCGACATCAGAACAATTCTGAAGAATGGTTCTGGATAGGGTGGTGTTTTGTTCTGTTGTGCACAGAATTACTCCGTTGTAACCAAACATGTTGGCATATATATATATATATATATATATATATATATATATATATATATATATATGTAGCATTAAGGTGCTTGCTTCGGCGGCACATATACTAAAATTGGAACGATACAGAGAAGATTAGCATGGCACCTGCGCAAGGATGACACACAAATTCGTGAAGTGTTCCATATTTTTTTTTAAAAAGTAGCATTAAGGTAAACCAAAAGAGAGAGAGAGAGAGAGGAGAAAAAAAGAAAGAACAAAGGAGAGAAATATGAAACAGAGAGAGATAAATGACAGAAAAAAAGGAGAAGTTATTCTTTGCAGGGGGATTGGTGGGTCTGTGGGGTGGGCGTGCAGGTATAGGAAGGAAAAAGTAAAGAAGGAAAAACAATATATAGCAAAAGCATTGCCTTTGCAGTCATGTGCAGAACCAGGCAAGTGTGGGACCACAGTGAGCAGGGGAAGGGGTCACAAACCCACTTTAAGGGTGGAGAGAACCTTGGGAATAAGAACAAAGGAGGGAAAAAAGGCAAAAGTGTTGCCCTGGAAGGGATGAGCTGGTTGGTGGCAGTGGAGGCAGTGGCAGCAGCAGAGACTGCTAGGCTGGAGGTTGAGTGTGGGGCCTGAAGGGTTATGAGCAACAAGAGATAGAGGGATGGGGGTATCTCACTTTGAGTGGTCTACATATACTTCTGAGCTGAGCAAACACCAATCAGAGGCTTTAGTCTTAGGAGTTGTGCCTTTGAGGGAGGGTGAGAGTAGGAACAGAGAGGAAACCTCTCTCAATGTTCATCAGTGTTTCCCTGCAGTGCATGCATTTAAGAGTGCTTAAGTGCTCTGAAGGAGCTCATAGTGGCATTGGCTCCTGGTGGCTAAGCCACAACTGCTGCCAGTCACCGTTGCTGATTTCTGCATGTATGACTGCCTGCTCTCCTTCCTCCATGTGTTCTCATGGACTCCGATTTGGAGAAACCTTAGTCTACTTAGCTTTGAAGTTGGTTTTTTTTCAGGGTTCCGAGGAGCCCAGGATTTGTTTCTCAATGTGATTTTCTTTGGTCAGTGTTGAGGAGGTCTTCCTTTACTTGTCACCTGAGGGTCAAATTCAAACATGGTCAACATAACCCAATAACATATAAAAAATCTAATATACCATGTCACCGGGAACTTAGAATTAACTATATTTTCTGAGTATTATTTTAACAAAAGTATAATTTTATTTTTGAAATATCAATTTGAAGCCATTGATACATATGTCTATACTAGTACCAAACTGTTTTGATTACTATAGTTTCATAATATGTGTGTTAGGCAGGGTTCTCTAAAGAAATAAAACTAGGACACATTATTATAGGAATATATATATGTGTGTATATATATGTATATATAGAGAGAGAAGAAGCTATATATATGCATATATATATCTAGATAGATATCTAGATAGATAGATAGACAAATAGATGGATATACAAGAGGATAGGTTTATACAGCAAGAATGAATATAACAGCTAATTAGTCCACATAGCGATTCAGAGAGTTCAGTTCAACTCACTTCTGTGGAACACTTAATGTACTGGGCTGCTGTGCCCAAGGTCAAGGAAGTTGACTGTGGAGTCTTCCCTCAGGCAAAGTAGGCAATGCTTGCCTGCAGACAGCAAACAGATGGTAGATCACCAACAGTCCGTAGCTCAGGAGCTTAACGAAGAATGCCCAGATGGGATATCCAACACAAGCAATACAAGGTAGCAAGATCCACTAGCCTCAAGCGTAAGTGATATATGCACCAGCAGTGAGGCAAAGCAGGTCTCGAAGGAACCTCAAGTTTTAGCGACATGATCCACAGGTTGACTTATCCCACAGGTAGTGTAGCTCACAGCTTGTGACAGAGAACTAGTTAAAGCAGCAGCATGCTCCAGCATGCTCTGATCACCAGAGAGCAAGAGAGAGGGGCGTGGGCCTTGCAGAGCCATTTATCTCTTTGTCCTCCAATCAAACTGTGACCTGATAAATCCCACTTGATCCTATTGGCAAGGTTGTCACAATAAACCTAACTATCACAATATGTCTCAAAATGAGGAATTATGAATTATTCTACTTTATTATTCCATTTAAAGATTGCATTGGCTATTTGAGGCCCTTGCTATTCCATATAAACTTGGGGATTGGCTATTTCAGTTATAGAAAGAAGACTGTTTGAATTTGGAAGAGGGTGTCATCGAATTGATTGTTTGCTTTAATTAGTATTGACATCTTAAAAATATTAAGCCTTTCAGTCCATGGACACTGAATGGTCTTCCATTCATTTAATTTCTTTTGGCAATGTTTTATGTATGTGTACATTGCAGTTTTAAATGTATAAGTCCTTTGCCTTCATCATTAAATTTATCTGAATGTTCTTTAATCTTTTGAATAACATTATGGATGGAATTGTTTCTTTAATTTCCATTTTAGCTGACTTATTGCTGTTATAAAGAAAACCAAGTGATTTTTTTAATGTGTTGACCTTGTACCTTGATATGCTGCTGAACTTATTTATTAGTTTTCTTCTCGATCCTAGGTATTTTTGTTATATTAACTTTATGCCATTTTCATACTAGGAATTGAGCTGGATGAAGATGCATCTCTGGATGGAAACAGCGATTTAACCATTAAAGGGCGCCTGCTGTTGCTGGTTGAAAAGGTGACAAATCTAAAGAATAAACAAGCAGAAAAACCAATTGAGAATGACTCCAAGAAATCCTGTAAGTGCTATGACTTCACTGCAGAAATCTATCTTTTGAATGAACAATATAGTAGATGAGCCATTGAGATAATCCAAGTAGCTATTGATGCCTGTAGGTACCAGAAGTATACTGCAGGCTCAAAAAATATTTTTTAGGAACAGATTCAGAACTTGAAGCATTTTAAGAGTTGATGGAGCATCATAGAGAACTAAAAACGCAGATATTTGATCAGTGATATTTCTGAAAACATGAAGGGAGTAATTGAAGTTTCATAACTAAATACTATGGTGTTGCTTTTAAGTATCCTTGCATCTAATGAAATATTTTGTTAATGTTTAAGTAGATGCTATCATTACTGCATTTTGCCTCTAACACATTGTGCATGTTATCCACGCTGGTTCTTTCATATCCTATTTAACTATAAAGTAATGATTACTCTTTGGGGAATTGTCCTTATTAAGTGGGTGGTGATACACTGATACAAGGGGGTTAAAGAAGGCAGTCTGAGAGATACAATGTATTTATCTCAACTTGGAAACATTACTGATTTCAACTTGCAATTGAAAATCATTTGTACAACTATTACTCGATTTGTTCTTTATTATTATACACAAACTTGAGTTCAACATATTTTTTAAAAAAACATTTTATTGGGGGCTCTTAAAGGTCTTATCACATTCCATGCATCCATTGTGTCAAGCATATTTGTACTTATGTTGTAATTTTCATTTCCAAAACATTTTTTACTTGAGTTCCTAGTATAAGCCCCTCTTTTTGTCCGTCCCATCCTCAGGAACCCTTGATCAATTATTTATTGTTATTATTTCATATCTTACACTGTTCTTGTCTCCTCTCACCCACATTTCTGTTATTTGTCCCCATGGGGGGGCCTATATATGTAAACTTGTGATAGGTTTCCTCTTTCTCCCCCTTCCCTCTTCCCGACCATCCCTCTACCTTCATGATATTGCTATTCCCACCATTTTTTCCTGTGGGGTTTATTTGTTCTGAATTCCATGTGTCAATAGTTCTTATTTGTATCAATGTCTGTTTTCTGGTTTAGCCAGATTTGTAAGGTAGAACTGGGTCATGGTAGGGGGGAGTAGGAAGGAATCAGGAACTAGAGGAATGATGTATGTTCTGTCGGTACTATTCTGCACCTTGGTTGTATCACCCCTTCCTTTTAACCCTTCTGTGGGCGATATCTAATTGTCTACAGATGGGTTTTGGATCTCCACTCCAAAGTCCCTTGTTCACATCCATATAGTTGTTTGTTTTGTATCTTTTGATACCTGATCCCGTCGACACCTCATGATCACACAGGTTGGTGTGCTTCTTCTTCCATGTGGGCTTATTTGCTTCCCTGCTGGATGGCTGCTTGTTTAACATCAAGCCTGTAAGATTTTTGATAGCCGGACATCATCCACTCTCTTCACCATTTGTTTATGCACCCATTTTGTCTTTAGTGATTGTGTTGGGAAGGTGAGTATCAAAGAGCGCCAAGTTATTAGAACAAAATGCTGTTGTGTTATGGGAGGCCTTGAGTAGAGGTTCAAAGTCCATCTGCCATCTTATTACTTAACATATAAATATATGGACATTGGCCTCTATCCCTTTCATTTTAAATTAGTATATTTACATATACACATACCTGTAGCTATACGTAATACAAATAGCTTTTGTCTCCTATTTCTTTCCTCTATTTCCTTTAAGCTTCTTCCTATCCCACTATCACGCTTACCATCCATTTGGCTCTCAGTATTTCCTCTTGGATACATTCCCCTTTATTAAATCCCATCAGGCATTATACACTCTCTTCACCATCCATTTTAGATCTCTTGTTGTTCCCTTATCTCTGAGTTTGTTGGCTCCCCACTCCCTCTCCCAGTTTACTCTTCTCACATGTCCTCTTATCACAATAGGGAAAAACAAACAAAATAAAACAATTACAGACAACAAAACAGGGGGGGGGGAATAGATAGCCTCAGGTCTGTTTACTGACCCTTATGAATGTTTGCCAAGCAAGTCTGATGAAGTACCAATCCCTGTTCCCCAAGTCAGAGTCTATTTTCAGAATTCCTCGGGGGCATGGTTACTTTGTTCCTCTTGCTGCCCTATTGCACTCCCTTTGATTTTCACCCACTGTGCATGGGGCAGACTGGCACAGTGACTCCAGTGCTATGGGTCAGTGAGGGCATGTCACGTCTCATGTTGGGGCCAGCCTTATGGTCCTCTCTGCACATTGGCTACTCTGCATTTTTAAATATGATCTGCTTGAGAGATTCTTATGAGTCTAGAAGTTTTCAAGTACTATACTAATCTGATGACATAGTGGTTATGCATTGTGCTGCTAATCATAGAGTCAGCAATTCAAAACCACCAGCCACTGCATGGAGAAGGATGAGGCTTTCTACTCCCTTAGAGTTACACTCTTGGAAACCTACATGGGCAGGGCTATCCTGTTCCATACATTTGCTTTGAGTCAGAATCAACTGTATGGCATTGAGTTTTTTAAGTTACATTGCATATTGTATTGCAAATAATCTTCTTTGAATAAAATATTTTCACTTAATATACCATGACAATTTCAGAAGATACTTTAGGTAAAATTAGAACTTCATATATAAATGAAAATTGAAGTCAATGTTATAAATGATTCAACTGAAAAGACAATTAGGAAACTAAATAACCTGGCATGCTTATGACTGCTTTTTTAAACAATATATGATGCTTGATCTTCCGGGAGGAATACAATGGATGTAGGCAAAAATAATAATAGTAAGAAGGCATCCCATAGGGATGCCATTCTTTATTTATAGAGTATTACAAGTAGGTAAAAGACATCATGCTTGGAAAAGTAGAGGGGGTATGAAAAGGAGGAAGAACCTTGACAAGATGGATTCGTCCTGTGATTTCAACAGTGAGCTCAAACGTAAGGATAATTGTGGAGTTGGCGCAGTACCAAGCAGTGCTTCACTCCGTTATACATAGGGCTGCTGGGCGTTGGACTTGACTCGACTTCAACTAAACAACAACCAGTAGTTTTGTGAAAAGAGCTAATTTTTAAGCAGCTTAAATTCTTTAATTATAATTATGGGTATTTTTTTAAGTATTAACAGTTTGGGCTCTATTTGGCTTTAGATTTTCTCTCTCTCTCTGTTTTCCTATAGGAGTTTATTCCTGACGTATTTTGTCATTGTGGGTAGCCTTCTTGAATCTTTGTGATATATTTTTCTGTTTTACAGTATTTGAAACCCTGGGTTGATAAACCTATAGAGACAACAATTGCAGTAAGGGTTCCTGGAGGATAAATGGGTCATACGGTGGAGGGTGGTGATAGTAAAGGAATTCTGATATCAGGAAATTTAAGAAGTTAAAAAAAACTGATTGTAGTACCAATTGTATAATGCTGCTTGTGTGATTGAACTATAGACTGGTAGGATTTCTGGATTTCCCAATAAAATAATTTATTAAAACAAAGAAAGTATTTTTAATCATTGTATATCCTTGTTCAATCTTTATTACACATCTGGTATGTAATAAATGGAATTAATTTTCTTAAAATAATATTGTTAGTTTTTAGTTCCAGTTCAAATATAGATAGCCATTTGTGTATATGGAATATGTAGTTAATATCTAATTGACCTACCTTCAAATATTACTTTCTTTTTTATGAACCATCCAAAATGACTGCAGCCACTCTTCAGCAGTTGATTTCTGAGACAATGGTTCGATGGGCTCAGGAGTCTGTCATTGAAGATGCTGAGTTGGTGCGGGCCATGTTTGTGCTGCTGCATCGGCAATATGATGGCATTGGTGCTTTGGTTCGGGCTCTGCCCAAGACATATACCATAAATGGAATCTCTGTGGAGGATACCATCAATTTGCTGGCTTCCCTTGGTCAGATTCGCTCTCTGCTGAGTGTCAGAATGGGCAAAGAAGAAGAAAAGCTTATGATTCGTGGATTGGGGTAAATTTTTTAACTCTTAACAATTTTGTCTTCTGTGTTTCTTTTGTTTATCCCCAAAACAATGAAGCTATTAAGGCAAATACAATATCTAGATTATATGATCATTTAATTAGATTGTTTTACGACAGCTAATATAGTAAAGCAAAATAAGAAATTCTCAGTTACAAAGCATGACAAATAGTAAAACTGAAAGCGAATGTAGCCATAACAGGCAGTACTTATCTTTAGTTATTATTAAAAAAAAAACCCTACACCTTTTAGTAATGTATAATCATATATGCAATACAGGTTGATAAAATCCTTTTTACCTGTGTGTATGGGGTGAGGTATCCCCCCAAATGAAAATTTTTTTTTAAGTTATGAATTATTTTTTTTTGTTTTTACAAAACAGCCATATCACCTTCAAAGTACACTCCATTACGCTTAATATACTTGTCAAATCTGTGATTCATCCTTCATTATTCAAACTCATCTGTTTGGATGACTCGATTTTTTCTTCACCTCTTCTGTGTCAAATCACAGTCTTTTCATGTCCTTCTTCTTTCGCGGAAACAAAAACAAGTTGCCTGGAGCAAGGTCAAGTGAGTGAGGTGTGTGGGACAATAAAAGTATACTGGTTTTTGCCTAAAACTGATGCACTGATATGGCTGTGCACCATGGTGGCAAAAGTAATACCCCATCTGCCACAAACCAGGCCTTTTTGTTGCACACTGTTAAACACAATGTTTTGAACCTCTAAATAGAAAGCTTGAATAAGAGTCTGACCCAGTAGAATGAACTCCACATATACCATCCCCTCACATCTAAAAACTAATGAGCATGTCTTGATCTTTGATTTCATTTGACAAGCTTTTTTGGGTGAGATGATGATGGCATCTTCTACTGGCTTGATTGATGTTTGTTTGGAGGATCATAAGAATAGCACATATCTTCTCACCAGTAATGACCTTGGGAAAAAGTATAAAAAGCCTGGGTCCCTTCAGAGCGGAGGTTCAAAGCATGTTTCCAGTTGATGCTCTTTTTCCTGGTCAGTCAGAACCCGAGGTACAAATTTCCCAGTGACCCTTCTCATTCCCAAATCTTTGCTTAAAATTTGCTAAACCAAGATAGTCCAGATAACTTCCCTATTTCTTCAATGGTCCATCATCTATCTTCAAGCAGAAGTGCATTAATTTTGTCAACATTTTCTTCTGATCAGGAAGTTGAGGGATGTACAGAATGAGATTTGTAGTCAATAGACATTTAACCTTTTTTGAAAGGAGAAAATCACTTGTACACTTGAGTTTTTCCCATAGCACCGTCCTGGTAAGCTGTGTTCAACATCACAAGTTTCTGCGACGTTTTTCCTGACCAGGAAACAAAATTTCATAGCCACCTGCTGTTCTCTTAAATCAGCCATCACAGAAAAACAAGGGTCAAGTGAAATGCTTTTACAAAAAAATTCATTGTGACCAGAGAGAACCTTCCCAGGTGATGTCACTGGGTGCACTAACTCAGAGGGAGTTGTTCAATGTTTGCCTAGCAGGAAAAATGTGTACTACATGAAGTTCGACCAAGCAGTGCTTTTATCTGGGGTTTTTTTGGGGGGGAGGGGAGAGGGAGGCACCCCTTGGTATCTTGAAGGATTTTGTCAGTAGGAAGTAACAAGCTTTCCTATATCTGCTTGGGCCATGGAAAAAGAAGGAAAACAAACAAAAAAACTAATCTTAAAAATCCAACATCATGAGCCCATACTCCCTATCATTTTAATGACTATGCATAATTTAAAAACTCTAGCTTACCACCAGAAATTGTGGAACCATCCACCATAAATAAAAATTAGTAGATGTAGCATTCAAAGTTCTGAGGAAAGTGGCTATTAGTTTACAATGTGCTACCCAAATGAGAATTTAGCTTACAGTGAGGGCTGTAGTGATGTGAAGTTTAGAGTTTATATCTCATATTCAAGACTAGCTGGAAGTTTTTCTAAAATTCTCATAATAAAGGCCTGGTTTTGGAAAAAGAAAATGAATCCTGACAGCAAAATATGATAAAATTTAAAGGTATACTCTTGATGTACATGAGGGGGAATTCAAGCAATCATCAATAAATATGAATTCTTTTAAGATATAAGAATAAGATGAAATTAAATTTCCCATCAGGATTAAAACTTAAATCTTAATTAACCAAATGAAAATAACTTTGTTAAAAAATGGAGAGTCCTTATTTCTTAAATGAATACAAAATAACAATCATTGGTATAAGAAACATTATATGATATATAGTATATAAACCTTTCAGCAGCACCAAGACGCAAAATGATTATGAAAAAAGTGTATGAAGGGAGAGTGTTACCCAAACCATAGTATTTTCAGGCACTGCGTGTGCATGTGAAATGTGGACATTGAATAAGACAAATCCATGCATCTACATTATGGTGCTGCTGGAGAATGTTGAAAGGATCATGGACTGCCAAGAGAATAAGTGTAACTGACATGGACGGGAATATAGTTACAATGTTCCTTAGAAACAAGGATGGCAAGACTGTTGCCTCACATATTATGAAAAGAGACTAGGCTCTGGAAGAGGACAGCATGCTTGGTGAATTGATGGATTTACATGAAGCCAACAACCCTGGGCTCAAACATAAGGGCAATTGTGAGGATGGCCCAGGAGTTGGCAATGTTTCATCCCTTCAGATTCACAACCTATTCAATGGCCTCTAACAACAATAGAAACACTTAATTTTTTATTAAAAACTTAACCATACAAACCATTGTAATCCACTTTTCTATAAAGCTAATGTAACTAAAATTTAGCATCCTATGACAAAATGAAATAGGAGAATGACTCAATTATTAAATTAAACTTGAAAATAAGGCTTCTGTTTCCTCATATATTAGGTTCCTGCTGTAGTTCTAACATGAAATGTCTCATGAAGAGACATATAAGTGTGTACATATCTATATATACATGTATATTGATTTATGTCAAAAGATCTATGCATATGACAGTTCTTTCTCTAGGGCAGTGGTTCTCAACCTTCCTCATGCCACAACCCTTTAATACAGCTCCTCATGTTGTGGGGAACCCTGTACATAGGTGTATCTGAGTGTGGGTGGACCAGCCTGGGGACCCTTAGAGGAGCAGTGTCTTGGTTCCTAAGACCGGTGGAAATATGGTCTTAGGTGACCCCTGTGAAAGGGTCATCCAACCCTCAAAGAGGTCGTGAGCCCAGGTTAAGAACCGCTGCTCTAGGATAATAATGGTATTGCTAAATCATATGCTGTTTCTACTCTTGCTGTTTTACTAACATGCCATACCATTGTATTCACAGTGCTTTTACCAATTCAGAGTACAACTAACAGCATTACATTGTATTTTTTGTTAAACTATTAGTGTTTTTAAATTTGCTTGCTTTGTTTCAAATATGGCATAATTATTTCTAAAAGACTGACGTCTCAGACAAATTTATGTTTAAAAAATTCGTTCACTTCAGTACCTTATATGATATCTGACTTGTCCTTTTTAGGGATATCATGAATAATAAAGTGTTTTACCAGCACCCAAATCTGATGCGGGCTCTTGGAATGCATGAGACAGTAATGGAAGTCATGGTGAATGTTCTTGGTGGTGGTGAGTCCAAGGTAAAGCATAGCCTCTGATTCTTAGGATCTTGTCTTAGTCTGGTTTCTCTTTGTTAGAGGAAAAGAACCAGAGATATGACACTGGACTGGCTCACATGTTTGGGGAAGAGTAGCATGCTCTAATGGGCACTGGTAGCATGGTGAGTTACATGCTGGGCCCCTAACAGCAGATGTTTGAAACTTTCTGCTAGAGAAAGTTGAGGCTTTCTACTTCTGTATTTACACTGTCACAAACCTCTAAGGGAATTGGAGTCAACTCAATGGCAGTGAGACAAATTCAAAGTCTTTAAGGCAGCTGACAATCTGTTGACTCTTAAAGGCTTATGTTGCAAGATACTTAATTCAGAGCATTGAAAATTTAGATTGAGTGAAGTAAAAACTGTGACAAAATGTCTGTCTTAAAAAATGGCTGTCTTCTGGACACACAGAACACATTTTAGGAAGACTCCCATTTTCAATTAATGGATTGGTTGTATTATAGTAGTTAAAATGTTTGTTTGTTTCACTTTTGGAACATAATCTTCTCTTCCAAAAACCAACTAATTTATTTAATCCACGTAATTACTCCATAAAGGCAATTAATACAGTATTTGACAAACCTCTGGGGACAATAGTTGGGCCTAGTTGACACATAAAATTACCTATTACAGATACCATTTATTATGACCCATTGAAGTACTTAGGTTATGTGATCACAAGAGGGTTTTCTTTATTATTGTTGGAGAATTGTTTAATGATGAACTTTTTTTCATGTGTGTGGGTGTGTA
The DNA here is from genome assembly GCF_050624435.1 of Tenrec ecaudatus. Taxonomy (NCBI): domain Eukaryota; kingdom Metazoa; phylum Chordata; class Mammalia; order Afrosoricida; family Tenrecidae; genus Tenrec; species Tenrec ecaudatus. Next base: position 61,744,599 of record NC_134537.1, on the reverse strand, counting down.
AAGAAAACAAAACTTTGAAGATTGAGGGTGTGTACAATTGGATGTGCTAATTGTTATTTTCCCTTGGTTTTGATAAGTTTCTATCCTATACTATGTGGTTTGTTATCTCCTAAATTATTCTATTTTAGGAAATATTTTCAAATGATAAAGTTAGTACTATACAATTTTTCAAATTAGTTCCCATCACATCCCTTTGATTCAGACTACAGTGGGGTCTACTAAATTTTTCCTCCAAATCAAAATTGGAGAATGATGTTGTAGAATATTCTGTATTTTTTGTAAGACTCCAGAGTGTATTTTTAAGTGAGTATAATGTAAAATAAAGCTCTTAAAATAAAATTAAAAATCATATGATAAGTGACCACATAAATCTGTGCAATATCATGACCGCTGGCTACAAAATATATTTCAGTGGTTTGTGTGTGTGTGTGTGTGTGTGTGTGTGTGTGTGTGTGTGTGTGTGTGTGTGTTTTAAAGCACTATTTTTCAAAATGTAGTGTGGTCAAACACTAATCTCGTTGTCCTCATGGAGTAGTTTCAAGAAATAAATGAGCTGACCTTAGGGAAGGCAGATTACTTTCTCAAAGTAATATAGTAGCGCAATCTGTATAATCAGTGCATATTTCTCATGTTCCACTTACCAGTTGGTCTGATTTATAAGATATTTATTTGATACATTCTGGTAAAGATGGACTTCAGGGTATACAAGAACTCCGGGGAAAGAGTTTGATGTGAGCTAGCTGGCAGCCTTTCCAGTCAGGCATCCATGTAGGCAAGGAGTATCCAAATCAGTGATGTTCTAAATCGCCAGAGAATCGGCCCAGTAATAAGAACATAGTAAGATTCCCTTTCATGTGTTTTGAACATTGAACTACTGGGTGGCCTAATTAACATGCTTAGATCTAACTAAGGTTGCTTGTTGAAAACTACCTAGAGGTACCTCAGAAGAATAGTCTATTGACATAATTCTGAAAAAAACAGCCTATCTTACACAATTCTCTGACATATTTCAGTCACCATGAATCAGTCAACTCAGTTACAACTGATTGGTTAAGTAATGAAGTTGTGTTAGTTTTTATTCATACTTTACCTCATTGAATGCTTTCTCTACCCACACCATATTGTTCCAAGTTTACAAAACAGAATCCAAGAGATTACACAATTTTCCAAGGAATGAGATCGAATTCTCAAGGGAGATGTGTTCCTGAAAGGAATCACAATTCAGTTTGCTTGCTTCCTAAACTAGACGTATGCCACCAATGGGATTTTACAGAATAATTCCAGATCCAGCCCACCAATTATAATATATGTTATTCTTGATTTTCTGTGGCTCAAGGTCGATGAAAGGCATAGTCTGCATATTTTAATATCTCCCATATCTGATCATGGGCAGAATTAATTGGTAATATGATTTGGATATTAACTTCTGAACTCAATGTTACAAAGATCATTTGCTCAAACTATCAATTAAAATGTTTTTTATACAGGAAATCACTTTTCCCAAGATGGTGGCCAACTGTTGCCGTTTTCTGTGTTATTTCTGCCGTATAAGTAGACAGAATCAAAAAGCTATGTTTGATCATCTTAGTTATTTACTGGAAAATAGCAGTGTTGGTCTTGGTAAGTAAAAGAATATTATGTTGCACTTAGAAACTTACCTTTAAAGATTAAATTAATCCAGTACATACTGCATTTAGAAATTTCAAATGGAAGCGCGTTCTTATATTGAATTCTGTAGTTGCACCACAATCCCAATTTTATTTTACTTTTTTCTTCTTCATGAACAGCCTCTCCAGCCATGAGAGGATCCACCCCTCTGGACGTGGCTGCAGCCTCGGTGATGGATAATAATGAACTTGCCTTAGCTTTGCGCGAACCAGATTTGGAAAAGGTGAGCAACAATACTGCTCATGTATTTGTGCGAGTTATGCTTCTGTGTAGTTATTTTATAGATTATTTAAATCTCTGAAAATGGTTACTTACTGGACTCCTAGCTGAAATGTTGGCAGTTTTACTACACCTTGAGATGCCTTGCCTGGCTACCTTTTTTGTAAAATCGTGTCTTGTAAACCTTTTCTGCTCTGCGCACTTAGGGTAGCCATGAGTTAGAATTAACGCCTTGATAATTAAGAAGACCAATAGCAACAAAGTTATAAACAACAGGAAGTTTGGGATAATTTATGTTCTCTTAAAATAAGTATTTCTTATGTTAACTTGAGTTAGGTTATCAACTTGTTTATGAAATTGGTAATTAAACGGTAGAATTCTCACCTTCTATGTGGGAAACTTAGGATCTATTCCCACAATCCACTTCATTCACAGCCATTACCCGTCCATCAGTAGAGTTTTGTGTGTTGCTCTGGTGCCGAGCAGGTTTCAGCAGACTCAGGCAAATTAAGGAGAAAGGCTTGAAGATTTACTTCTCAAACACAAGCAGTGAAGAGTCACCATGGTCTGCTATGAAACCCATCGTGAGTTGAGATTGGATGGTGCAGGATCTCATTTATTGGTGCATGAGTTATTGGCTTACTCAACAGCAGTTGCCAACAGCAAATTTCTACACCTGTGTTCTTGTGTGCTTTTCTCTTGTCACAATATTTGCTTCAGTAGTACATTTTCAATTTTCTAAATGGTTATTTTAACATCACAGACACACAGCTCATCTTAAAAATAAGTTTATGTATTTAAATACAAAGTGCTAATAAAATGCTACATATTAGACCATTTATATATATTTGCCAGAATATAGATTATTTTCCCACAATTGAAATTATATTCAAAGTCTCCACATGATTTTATCTTTGCATCTTTAAAATCTATTCTTAGATTAGCACCTAGAACTCTTGTATGAAAATGATCATGTCAGTCATCTGCTCAGGACTCCCGAAAACCGCCCATCTCACTCATTAAAAACTGGAGTTGTTACAATAGCCCCTACACCATCTGATGACATTATGAGTCTGATTCCATTTCCTACAAATGTCTCTCGCTCTCTCTCTGTCCCAGCCACACTCTTTGCTCACTGCCCCAGGAACACATTCCACCCACAGATGTTTATACTTGCTATTTCCTCTATCTTCATATTTTTTCCAGTTATGAAACCACCTCCTTGATCAAACTGCACTGCCTTTGAGCCAATTCTGACACCAAGCAACACCATGTCCAAGATTGCTCAGTACCTTGTGGTACCCTTTCAGTTACGTTTGAGCCCATTGTTGTAGGCATTGTATCAATCCAGCACATTGACGTTGGCATTTTAACTCACCTTTTTGCTGGTCCTCTACTTTGCCAAGCATGGTGTGTTTTTGCAGGGACAGGTCTATCCAGATGAAATACTCAAGTAAGTATGGAAAGACTTTTTTCCATACTCTCTTCTCTTGAGAATTCTGCCTATACTTCTTCCAAGACAGATTTGTTAGCTGTTCTGGAATTTCATAGTACTTTCAATATTTTTCCATAGCATCGTAATTCAAATGCATCAATTCTTCTCCAGTCTGCTTTAATCATTGTACATATTTCACATCTATTATATGGCAATTCACAATACCTTGGCATGAGTCAGAAGTACCCTAGTCCTCAAAGTAACATATTTACTCTTTAATATTTTAAAGAAATCTTTTGTGTCAGACCTTACCAATACAATATGTTGCTTGATTTTTCTTTTATTTTAATTAAAAATCATTTTACTTGGGGATGTACAGCCTTTATAAAAATTCATACATAAATTGTCTCAAACACATTTGAACATATGTTGCCATCATCATTTTAAAAATATTTTCTTTATGCTCAAGTCCTTTTTATCAACTCCTGTGTTCTCTGTCCTTCCCACCCTCCCACCTTTGTGGACCATTGATAATTATTATTATTTTCATATCTTATACCATTCACTGTCTCCCTTTGCCATATTTCTGTTGTTAAACCCCTGGGTGTAATATGTCGATGATTATAGTCAGCTCTCGGTTTCTCCTCCTTCTCCCTTCCTCCCTCCCCTCATGGTATAACTATTCCCATTACTGGTTCTAGGGGCTTTATCTGTTCTGGATCCCCAAAACAGGCAGTTGATAGTCAAAATCTCTCATCTGTGCCAGTGTACGTGCTCCAGTGTAGACAGATTTGTAAGGTAGAAATGGGGTCGTAATAGTGGGGAGGAGGAAGCATTAAAAAACTAGAGGAATGTTGTGTGTTCTGTCTGTGTCTTGGTGCACTCTGGATGTTTCATACTAGAATGCTTGATGAGGTTTGACCAAGTCCAGGATAGCCAAGAAAAAGTACTGAAGGTCAAGTGAAGGTCGAAATAACAGTGAACCAGGAGGAAAGTAAAAAGAAATAGAGGAAAGAACTAGGAGGCAAAAGACATTTATAGAGGTATAAATATAGGCATGCACCCATGTAAATTTATTAATATATAATGGTAGAGATACAGGTCTATGTACATATATTTAAATGTTAAGTATTAAGGTAGCAGTATTTAGTTATCTACTCAAGTACTTCCTCAAAGCAAGAACATTTTGTTTTAATAACCTGGCATTTTGTGATGCTCACCTTTCCAACACGATCACTGATGTCAAAATGGGTGCATAATAAAATTCCCAGCTATTAAAAGATATAGCATCTGGGGTCCTAAAGACTTAAAGTTAAATAAGCGGTCATCTAGCTCAGAAGCAACAAAGCCCACATGGAAGAGCACACCAGCCTGTGCCATCGTGAGGTGTCATTCAGGTATTAGGTATCATAAGACCCCAAACAAGCAAACACATGGATGCATATGATAGGGGTTGAAAAAGCAAATTGCCCCTCTGTAGACAATTTGACATTCCATCACTCATGACTGCTGCTTCCATGAGTATTGATTGTAGATCCAAGTAAAATGAAATCCCTGACAACTTTGATCTTATTCCATCTATCATGAAGTTAGTTATTTATTGGTTCATTTGTAAAGATTTTGATTTTCTTCACATGGAATTATAAGCCACAGTAAAGGCTGTAGTATTTGATCTTCATCAGTGTTTCATGTCGTCTTGGTTTCCAGCAAGCAAGGCTGTGTCATCTCCGTGTCAGAGGTTGTTAGTGAGCCTTCTTCTAATCCTAATGCCAAATTCTTTTCCTGCACCTCAGCTTCTCAGATCATTTGCTTACCATACAAATAATCTGTGAAATATACAAGCCTTATCCATACCTGTACTGACTTTAAAACATGTGGTATTCCTCGAATCTGTTCCAATGACTGCCTCTTGGTCTGTGGTATCTACAGATTCTGCATGAGCACAACTAAACATTCTCGAGTTTCCATGCTTCTCAATTCGTAGTTTGTTACATTCCACACAATATACTACCTTTGCGTAGTCAGCGAAACACAAGTCAACATCTTTGCTATTCTGATTTCAGTCGAGATCCATTAGATAGCAACAATGACATCCCTGTTGCACCTCCTCTGCTCAATTTGTCTTGAATTTCTGGCAACTTCCTCTTTATAAATGGCTTCAACCATTAAAAATTTTTTCAGCAAAGTTTCACTTTCTCGTGATATTAATGATATAGTTTGATAATTTTTGCATTCTCCCGGTTCATCTTTCTTTGGGACAGGTACAAATGTGGAGCTCTTGCATTTGGTTGTCCACAGAACTGCCTTCAAAATTCTGGGCATAGACAAGGCTAGCCTCAATTTGGCCGCATCAAGTTGTTGATGTCTTTCAAATCGTATATATCAGGGCCGCATTAAATTGCTGATATCTTTCAAATGGTATTCTGTCAGTTTCTGAGTCTTTGTTTTATATTTTATTTTATTTGCTAATGGATTCAGTGTACCTTGTACTACTTCCTTCCAGCTTGATCATGTAGAACCTCTTCAAATGTTTAAAAGTCAACCAGTTCATCTGGAACAGTGAAAACAGTGTATTAATTCCATCTTCTTTTGATCTTTCCCCCATATCATTCAATTCTTTGCCCATAGACTCCTTCATTATTTCAATTTAAGTCTTGAATTTTTTTATTCATTTCTTTCCATTTGAGATGTGCTGAGCATTTTCTTCCTATTGGGCCTTTTTAGCTCCAGGTCTTTGCACATTCCATTATAATATCTCACTTTGTTCATCTCTAGCTGCCTTTAGAACTCTAAATCTTGTACTTCATCGTTCCTTCTAGTTGCTTTAGCTACTATAAGTTCATGAGCAATTGTTAGCCTCCCTTCTGACACTCATTTGAGCCTTTTCATTCTTTCCTATCTTTTCCATTTCTACCTTTGACTTGCTTCGCGTGCACATTTCTTGATGTCACCCCACAGTTCATCGGATCTTTGTCATTTGTGTCCAAGGCATCAGTTCTTCCCTTGAGACACTCTCTAAGTTTTGGTGGGATATGTTGAAAGATGAATTCTAGCTCTAGTGGATTTTTAAAAATTTTCTCAGCTTTTACTATGTGTACTTGCATATGAACAACTGTGATATGGTCCAGTCAGAACCTGGCCTTACTTTTGCTTTTGCTATTGAGCTTCTCCATCATCTCTCCCTATTAATGTGGTTGATTTGATTCCTTGATACTCCCATCTGGTTCTATCCACATGTACAGTCACTATTTCTTTTCCTGGAAAAAAAACTATTTGCAATGAAGAAATTATTGATCTTGTAAAATTCTATTATGCAGTTTCCACCTTTGTTTCTCTATTCCTGACCATATTCCCCAGGTACCGATCTTTTCTCTTTGTTTCCAACATATGCATCCCAATCAATAAAATTATCAATATATCTTGATTGCTTGTTTGAGCAATTTCATATTGGAGAAGTTGATATAATTCTTCAATTTCTTCATCACTGGTTTTAGTGGTTGGTGTGTAAAACTGAATAATAGTTGTATTAACTGGTCTTCCTTCGAGGTATATAGATATGATCCTACTATAGACAGTATTACACCTCAAATAGATCTTGGAATGTTCTTTTGATGATGAATATAACACCTTTTCTTTGAATTAGCAATTCAAAATTGCCAATATTAGACTAATTTTCATGATTTCACATTTAATATTCCACTTTATTTTTGACAACTTATCCTAGATTCATATTTCACATATCCCCATGCTGTTATGTGTGGATATTTGCAGGTGTTTCTTCTCGTTTTAACTCTTGCCCAATCTCCAGGTAAATTTCTCAAGTTTTGTTCCGTCATTGTCATTAAGGCTGACTGGACTTTGAGGAGTAGTCTCTTCTTCAGTTGCATTTTGAGTGCTTTCTCCCCTAATGGGCACAATATCAGACATTTTTGCTGTTAGGCATAATCCTTTCAGTGGCTAATCCCTCAGAAATGGACAGCCTATCACCTCTCCCTCCTTAACTCTCATTCTAAGACGTTCCCTAAAGCCTGCTCCCCATAGGCGACCATGCGAGTACTTGAAATATCAGTGGCTTAGCTTCCCACATCACAGCAACATGTAGGCCTTCACAGTATGACTAACTGCTACATGAGTAGTGGAAATATAATTTTGCTATTTTTACACTTTTTTTACACGTACAATTTAGGATATTAACTGCTTTTGCATTTTTCTAATTTTTTTCTCTATCATTTACTGCCTTTTAATCAGTAATTTTTCTTTTCCCTCTTCTACCCTTCGTAACCATGAATAAATTTTAGTGTCAGCACAGTTGCCTGTTTTAGTAGTCCATACAACTTGATTCAGAAGTATTTGTCTTTTTGTTTGCATCACTCAGTATATGTTTTCAAGAATGATCGATGCAATAGTATTCATCAGAGCTTAATTTCTGCTATGGCTAAATAATATTCCATTTTATGTAAGTATCAGGCTTTTTTATCCATTCAGTTGTTAGTGGACGTTTTGCTTGTTTCCATATTTTGCTATTGTGAATTTGCTGCAATGAATTTGAGTATACAAATCTCTCTTTTCAAATATTTTCAGTATATAAGTAAGGGTGGAATTCCTGGATATAGACATGTTCAAAGTTCAACAAGATTATTGTAGAGATATGGATCTCAAATTAAATGATATGAAAATTATGAATGTTTATTTCATAGATTTGGTTAATAAATATTTCTATTATGATTATACTTTTAAAAGAATGCCTAAATGTAAGGTTTTATTAACAGGCGTTAACAGGATTTGGATTAATATGAAATAAAAATATTTTTAATCACTAAAATGCATTTGTTTTAAAATATCTCCTTTGAGAGTATTATTTACCATATTTATGGTAAACAACTATTGACTTCTCTCCTAAGCTCTTTTGCTTGTAATCTTCTTTGTAGGTAGTTCGATATTTGGCTGGTTGTGGACTCCAAAGCTGTCAGATGCTAGTGTCTAATGGCTATCCAGACATTGGGTGGAATCCCGTCGAAGGAGAGAGATATCTTGACTTCCTTCGATTTGCTGTCTTCTGTAATGGTAGGACTTGATTGCTTTACTTCTTTTGGGTCATTATGTAAACTTCATTAAATTCACTCACTGCCATTGAGTCGATTCTGTCTCAGAGGTGTATTAAATAGGATTCATCTTAGTATTCTTATACATAAGTGAATATTTAGTAAAGAAACAGAATATTTTATAATCAGTTTTTATAATATTAATTTTTCTATTATTTCATGCTATTATTATTTAAATCAATATCTTAAAGTCCCTGAATTCTTATAAATTTTCTATTTCAGTTCTAATGATAGTTATCATAATATCCCTCATTACAATTTAATGATGTATGCCTTCATATTGTATTTAAAATTCATATTGTATTGAAATTTTTAAGCAAAAAAAAGAAAAGAAATGTACTGTGTTCTGTATATGTAAAAGTAGTCATTCTTATTCAGTTTTAATTAGTACTATAAGCTTGGGTTTAAAATGTTGTTTTAAAAATGATTACCGATTCTAACATTTATTTGTTCAGAACTCCCATGTAATGAATCTCTTTGTATTTTCTCCATTTAATTTTAGGTGAGAGTGTGGAAGAGAATGCAAATGTTGTGGTCAGATTGCTCATTCGGAGGCCTGAGTGTTTCGGTCCTGCTCTACGTGGGGAAGGAGGCAATGGTCTTCTCGCAGCCATGGAAGAAGCCATAAAAATCGCTGAGGACCCTTCCAGAGATGGCCCCTCACCCATGAGTGGATCCAGTAAAACACTGTAAGTCTGGTGCACACACATTCACGAGGAGAAAATTATAGCGCTTGATATGAGAGTCTACGAAAAATATAATTGGCATTCTACCATTTTCAAAATAACCCTTAAGATTTCAAACTCACTGCCATTGACTGCATGCCAACTCCTAGTGACTCCTCTGTGGGTTTCCAAGACTGTAAATATTTACAGAAAACCCAGGCTTTCTCCTGCTGAGCAGTGGTGGTTTAGAACTGCTGACAATGTGAATTGCAGCCCAGGTGTAACCACTGGCTACATCAGCAGGACTGCTTTTAAGCTTACAATAGTTCTCACCTTGAACATAGAATGTTTTAGACTTGGAAGAGAGGGTGGGATTTTTTGCTGGAACATATACTATAACCAAAGAGAGAACCGAGGAATATTGTATGGATTTATTGGAGAGATATTGAATTTTAAGGAGGAGATACATTTTGTGAATTTTTCCAGGGCATGTCAAAGTGATTAATTACAAATGACAGGAGATAATCTTGCTAATTAGTCTAAAGGTGAATGAGAAATTAACATAGAGTGAATTTGTATGATTCCCTCACCCTTGAGGGAAGATGAGACCTTTATCAGTAGCATGGAGAACTCCAGAAAAAGATTGAAAGGTTCTAAGTGTGAAGAAGAAAACACATGAAGTATAGTTTCAGGGAAGGTAGTCATGTTCTTCATTTACTTTACACTATGTGTTGCTAATATTTGGTTCTCCTGCCAAGCAGGCATGCCACTTCGTGAGTCTTCAGGTTTTCCTTTTAACTACAGAGGTAATTGGTTTGCCAGGGAATCCGGAGTCCATTCCACTAACCACAGGGACCGTTATGACACAGGCCTTAGTAGAGTAAACTTGCTAAGCAAAGAAGTAACAGAAGTCACACAGTTCTGCAGACTCTTGTTGTTGAACACACAGGCATAGGGTTTTGCACAAAGCAGGGCCAGGGTGCTGGACTGGAAGCACTCAGAAAACAAGCACAAGCCCACTTGACCTCTGTGAGATATGTGTTAGTTAGCCCAAGATCAGCGAGGCGTCCTTTGTTTCTCTTTGGAGGACAAACAGTACTCTAGCTCAGACCAGCTCTGAAGCAGCCATGCATGCAGGAATGAGGATGCCATCAATTCTTCTTCAATCTTTCTTAGTCAGTGTCTAGATTTCACATGCACACGAGGTGATTGAACATAACGCGATATGAGGCAGGCCCACCTTGCTACTCAAAGTGACATCCTTGGCTCTTAGCACTAAGTGCAGTAGATTTACCCAATACAATGTGGCATTTGATCTCTTGACTGTTGCTTCCATGAGCATAATGACTGTAAGACAGAGTAAAACTTCCCCTTAGGGTTTGCAAGACTTTTGATTTTATAGGAGTAAATAGCCTCACATTTATCCTGTGGAGCAGCTGGTGGATTCAAATCACTGATATTCTATTTAGTCATCAGGGCATAGCCTACTATGTCACCAGAACTCCTGCTCAGTGCTAAATGGAAACAAACAAACAAACAAACAAACAAACAAAAAAGGCCAGAAGAGAGCGAGTTTAAAGAATAGATAATTATTCTCTCTTATTTCTGGAATATGAAACATCAAATCAGAGTCTCAGTCATGGCAATTCTTTTTGTGAACATCTCCTAGTTTTTGGTGTCTGCTCGTGATCTGTAATGTTCCTTTGTTTCTTGTAGATGCATCTGTGGCATCTTTCTCTGTGTAATTTACTTTTTTATAAGAAGTAATTAGGTTTATGACCCATGGTATTCCAATATGACTTTATTATATGACAAATGAAAAAAACCTTATTTCCAAACAGGGTCACATTCACAGGTAGAGGGATTAGAATGATAGCATTCTGGAGGGACACAATTTAATCAATAGCAGCTGGGAAGAGAGACTTGTTAAATTTTGGGAATAAAGGCTAGGACCTTATCTCTGCAGAAGGACATCATGTTTGTTAAAATAGAGGATCAACAAAAAAAGAGGACGACCCTCAATGAGACTGATTGAACCTTGGCTGTAATGGATGTAAATATAGGAATGACTGTAGGGAGAGTGTAGTCAGGGCAATGTTTCGTTCTCTAATACAGGGTCCCTTTGAGTCAGAAATGATTCCATGACACCCAACCACAGAGGCAACAACAAAAGTAGTGGAGGCAGAATAGAGATAGATGAGCACATAACAATAACATTTATAAAATGCAAGTATCCATCACTTTCCAAAAGCATTTAAAGAGGCAGTATGCCCCCCCTAAAAGGAGCCCTGGTGCTGTAGTAGTTATGTGATGGGGTGTTAACCTTAAAGATAACAGTTGGAAACCACTAGCTACTCCTTGAAAGAAAAAAATAGGGCTTTCTCCTTCCTTAAAGAATTACCAAAAACCAAACTCACTACCATTGGGTCAATTCTGACTCATAGCAACCGTATAGGAGAGAGTAGAACTGCCCCCTGTGGGTTTCAGAGACTATACCCTTTTATGAGACTGAAAAGACAAGCCTCTCTCTCGAAGAGTAGCTGACCTTGTGTAGAGCAGCCTACTGAGTAACCACTAAAGAATTGAAGTCTTGGAAATGCCCAGGACGATTTTACCTTGACCTGCAGGCTCACTAGTAGAATCAACTCAGTGGCAGTGAGTTAACGAGTATGTATCCTAAACATAGGGAGTAACATTGCCACACTTCTTCACTGGATCTGTGAACACTGCATATTAGTGTTATTTTACATTTTATGAAACTTGGCATAGGTTGCTAGGTTGTAAATTAATGGCAATGGTTTCATCTATTTATGCCCCGTTCAGTAGTTTGGAGATGAGGACAGTGCTAGTTACCCTTTCTATTAACATGTGCGATTTATAAAATTAACTACGCTTAATTTTTTTTGCTATTTTAGTAAATATACAATAACTAGAAAAAAAGTAGAATATATCAAATTAGTAATATTTCTTCCCTTTTGGAGAAATCTTAATTATTAAATTTCTAAAAATTTGTTCCTGGCCAAAGAATGTGAAATATAGTCTTTTACACATTGTGATTTTTCTTTAAATGTTCTTAGACGTAAACAAAAACCAGATGAAAAGGCATGAATATCATAATGGCCCCCGTCCTATGATTGGTGTGTAATAAATTCGAAATGTCGCTTCATGGTCCTGCTAACTTGTCATATTTTTGGAAAATTTTCCAAAAGCGATCCAGAAGAAGAGGAAGACGACACCATCCACATGGGGAATGCAATCATGACCTTTTATGCAGCTTTGATCGACCTGTTGGGACGCTGTGCTCCCGAGATGCACGTGAGTGACGTGATACCTAGGATCTTGTTTTCCAAGTGTGTGCCTGGACAGCAGTAGCTTGCAGAAACCACACATTCAGAGCCAGCAGCACTCATGCCCCATTAGAAATAATAGTCCAGAGTACTGACCTAATTAGTAATGCCTCAACATGTCAGAGTGATCAGTAGAATAGCCATGTATCTATATTCCGCATAGTGGTTAAACACTCGCTGCTAACAACAACAACAAAAATCAGTGGTTGAAGCTTCCATGTCCCCATGGGAGAAAAGATCTGATGAGTTCCTCTCATAAAGCTTCGAGTTTAGAAAACCCCGGCGACCATGTTTTCTCTATTCTATAGGCTTGTTGTGGATCTGAATTGAATCATCGGCAAACAACATCACCGAAACCACTATCTTCTCCCCACACTTTAAGAAGAAAAAGAAATGTTTCCCTACATAATCCCCCCTCATTTTAGTACACACTGAAAGCAACCATGAGTGCCAAGAACCATTTTCTTTATGAATCATTCACTTTCCCTGAAAGCACCCGGCTATGTGCTTGCCACTGGTGCGGAAGGAAGTCGGAGGGAGGGGGCCACAATGGGGAAGCATAAACTTCCTCAGTTTAAATCAGGGTTGGCATTGCTTTTTAAATATTTTGAAAACATGACAATATAGCATGATGAATTCACACTTATTTTTACCTGTAATACAATTTTGATATTTTATACTGTAGTATATTCCATTTGTTCGAATGTTTTTATTTAAAAAATGCTAGTCTGGATTCCTAGAGTTGATATTGGGACTTGTTAATGGGGAAGACCCCAGTGATTGAAGTTGCGCTGACGTATGCGGTGTGGAAAGTTATGCTCTGCAGATCCACTTCACTGGGCGGTGAGCATGAAGCGAGGGGAACCCCGTGGAGATCTCCACATTCTCTGCCTGAGGCGGTATCTAGTTGTTTTGTTTGGTTTTGTCTCTGCCTGTGTCTTTCACACATGACACTCTTCTCAGGGAGAGAGAGGAATCACAGTCGATACAGAACTGGAAAACCTTCCTATAATTTTTGTAAATCTCGAACAAATTTTCCTCAGTAAATAGCAATTAATGAAAGTTAACAACCTATATGATGCTGGTAATTGCAGAAATAAAACTCACCAATTTTATGTTTATAATGTTGATCCTTTTTATTCTGAGGATGAAAAGGTCAAAGGAACTGAGAGAGAAATTAAGCTAATAGAGTGTGTTTTTTCTGTTTTCATGTCTATTTAAATAGAAAAAAAGTGCATAAGTAAGGGACAGCCTTGACATTCTTGAAATTTATTCATCTCCAACAACTATTAGTTGATGTCAGAAATTGTGTTTGTACTTGACACCAAGTGGCGGAAGAAATAGATGCCTGATCTAATAGTCCACATACTATTAAAGATACTCACTGCAAGTTCTTTGAAATGTTATCCGTGATATAGGGATATTTTTTGAGTAGGGTACATAGTACTACATTAAATAGTCATTGTGATTATTTTCCTAGACAGTGGGATTGTAGTATTCAAGTTCACTACTTCTCTCCTTTTTTTAATGTGAACTTCTTTCCAAATTCTCAATATTTAATTACAACACGCATACACACACATGCACAATGTTTTCCTGTCACATTTTAAAACCATTATTTGGTGCAGTTAGGTAGAATGTAAATAGACCTACAATTAAAATTACAAAACAATAAAGAATACAAATCATTCACCAATCAGTACCCATTCTTGCTCTAAAAAGAATTGTTTTACCCATGTCTGACTGCAGTAAATTTCCTGCGGCCTGTATTTGACTTCTGGCTTTCCCGTTGCCACAAGGCAGAGTCAGACATGCCTCCAGGCTCCACGCCTTACCTTTTCTGACACCAACTATTCCTCTCAAGACACTCTACCTCTATGCTAGGGTGGATAACTCCTGGCAGTGGCCACACATAACTCACAGACAATACTCACAATATGGGGTTCTTTCAGGGAGTTAATAGGTCACGATCAGTAACTAATAAGGATAGATAAAGTCATTGGTCGGAAGGAATGCTTCAACCTCAGTCAGCAGCCACACCTCTCTGCTCCTCACAGCCTCAGTCACGTGCTCCCTTGCGCTCTCCCCTGTGGAATAGGAAGCCCAGCAGTTGCTCAACCTCACAGTCCTATAGTTGCAGCACGGCTCCTCTTGCTCCAGCCCATGGCCAGCATGCCACAGGCTCTTTGACCTCTGGTCTGGCTCAAGTCACTTCAGACAGAGATCTGGAATGTATGCTTCTGATGGTCCTGGCCTTTTACCCTTTGTCCCTCTGTCTGAGATTGCTCCTATAAACCAAAGAATGACTTTGATGGATGTGTAGATTTTGTTTTTAGCCTGTCAAATCCCCAAGAAAAGTGAAGGATGGTGTCTTAAGTCACACCCTCTATTAACGTAGAGTTTAAAGATTTCCTTCCCCAGCAAAAAAACAAAAACAAAACCTCAAAGGTTGGGACTTGGTTCATAATCCCCTAAAATCAGTACTTAACCCCACCTTAATTTAATTCTGCCCACTCCTGTCGCAGAGAAGCATAGAGATTCCATGCATAATGCATATGTCTAGAAGGGTTATCTCAATTACTTTTTTTTATCTTCTTCCTTTCAACTTGATTTTGCTGAGGACCATTTTGAATTAATATAAAGTGATTGCATAATTATTCATGGGTCTTGGCGTCACATGTAACTAGAGAAAAATACATATGGTGAGAAAAATTATTAGGCTGCCATTAAAAGAATGTAATTGTCCAGGTTTGCTTTTTTTCTCACCCTCTCTAGCATCTGTGGGATCCAGAAATTTCAACTCAGAGGACAGTTCTTGAATTCTCACTTACTAATTTCAGGGGGAAAATAAATAAATATTTATTTGAAAGTTCAAATGGAAAAATATTTCAATTTGTCATGAGATTTTAATATTTTACTATGTCTTGCATTAGTAAATAACTTTACAGCAGCAGATGCCAACTTTATAGTATACTACTGTTTACAATATACCTAGGTCTTTTGCTGGGCCATTTTTTATATTGATTTTGTTGTTTATTTCTACATCAATAATTCTTTGTTTTAATGATTGTGACTTTTTATTATGATTTAGTATCAGGTTAATTGCAATGTTCCACTTTTTATAGTGTGTTTTGTTATATGGTCTATAAAAAATTGAAGTATTTTTGCTATGTATTTAAGTATATTATAGGAAACTACATGAATAATTTTACCATTAACTTCAGATTCTAACTTAGATCCTTAAATGGAGTTTCATATTATGTATTTGTGTTTATATATAATTTTCAAGGGATTTATGTGATGATATACTGATCAGATTTTCAATATTATTTAAAACTTCAAAGATGTTTGAAAATAGTCACTACAATGCATAGGCTCCCAACATACTTGGCTCACCACCCCCTTAAAAAATTACTTAGAACCCCTTGGCAATTAATAAAGTGTTGGTATCTGCTTTTGCAGCCCCATTCATGGTTCTAGCACCTCCTCTCGGCGGGTGATATCACCCACTTTAAAAAAAAACTAACAGATAAATGAACTAGCCTAGGCCATAGTATAATTCAGTTCATACTGAAGTCAATAAAAACTCCATGAGCAAGTAAATATCTGCCTGTAAGCCTGAAACAACAATTTCTGAAAGAGGTCTAATTTTATATGCATACTTCTTAGCATAAAAATGATTTAGACTCAGATTTCTGTATTTCACATTTTCTAGATTTAATTACAACACTGATTTTACAAAATTATTTTAATTTTCCTTTATTTCCCTCTTGTTTAGTTGATCCATGCTGGGAAGGGAGAAGCCATTAGGATCAGGTCTATTTTGAGATCTTTAATTCCACTGGGAGATTTGGTGGGCGTAATAAGCATTGCTTTTCAGATGCCAGCAATATCCAAAGGTAAGGCTACTTCTATTCTTTGCTAATGACATGATGTTTTAAGTAATATCAGTACTCAAAACTCTCCCCCATATGGTTTTAAGAAAGAAAACCTCATGTGTGTTAATATAACAAAAAATCTATAAAGTAGTATAAACTGCTAAAATAATTGGTTGTTCATTATAATTTTAGGAGGGAAACTTGAGCTTACAGATTGCGTCCTGACTTTGTGTACTCCATCTGTGAACATTTCTTGTTTCTCGTGTTTACTTAATCTGCCTTTCTTTTCACGTCACTTCCAATGCATGCCCACACTGAACTGCAAAGTAACCTTGTGAAAACAGAGATAGGAACTATGTCAAATTCTAAGTACAGAGTGTGTACAAAGATAAAAAAATCATTACAAGATTATTGTAGTGAGGAAAAACAAAACTTTATTCAGCCTTTGAGGTAGAGAGAGAGGAGAGATGGGAAGCAGACTGACATCATCAGAGCTCTATCCAGCCAAATCCCAAGAGCCATTCACAATTCCTGCTTTATAAAGAGGGTGGGTGATGGTTTGGTTCTTTTAGTAAATGTGATAACAAGAAATGATAGCTTCTGAAAAATCTTTGTTGACAACTTTGTGATAAAGCCAGTCAGAAGGAGTCTTGTTAATCCATTATACCAGAATTGGAGAAGACAAAGGAGATGGCCCTCTTCTATTTGCATATTTTAGTCTTGAAAGAGTATTCCCTTAAAACTACTTTTATTCTTTGTGTATATTCTACCTTAATCTATCCATCTTTCCTGTAAGCAGATGCACCTCTCTGTCTTCCAGAATTTCCAAGAACATTGCCTTTCATGGTCTCCTTGAGATTTCACCTTGGCCATCTGATGGTCAGAAAATGAATGTGTGGTATGCAATATGCCATTTGGACTATTGCACAGCTTCGGATGGAGCCAGGTCTCGTTCAGGAGTGCCTCTGGGTTTAAGCACTAACTCAAGACACAGCAAAGATCCAACACACTGCACTCTGACAATTCTTTTGTCTCTCAGAATTGCCCCCAAACTGTCCACCTCGTTCTCAGTCACTGAGTCAATTCTGACTCAGAATGAACCTATCACACATGCCCCAGCGTATTTCCAAGACTGTAACAATTTACAGAAGTAGAAAGCCTCATCTTTCTCCTGCAGAGCAGGAGGTGGGTTTAAACTGCTGATCTTGCAGCGGTTAATGGTTTATTCAACATTATTTGCCAAAACCATAGTTTAAATACATTAACTATTCCTCAGTCTTTCCTATTCATTGTCCAGCATTTGGATGTGTATGAAGTAAATGAAAATAAGAGGAGGTACCCCCCTAAATGGATTTTTTTCCAAGCTATGTACAATTTATACTTTTTTTGTAAACAAAAAATACCCCTTATCACCTTCAAAGTATTCCCCACTACTCTTAATACACTTGTCAAATCTACATTTTCCTTCTTGGGAACATTTTTCAAACTCATCTGTTTGGATGCCTAACAGCGCCTCCTTTGTTTTTTTCTTCACCTCTTCTACATTCATGCCCCTCTGCATTTGTGGAAACAAAAAGAACTTGCAGAGTGAGGTCAAGTAGGTAAGGTGTGTGGGGAAGAGGTCAAGTAGGTAAGGTGTGTGAGGTCAAGTAGGTAAGGTGTGTGGGGAATGTACATGCTGCTTTCTTGGCCAAAACGGGCATACTGAGATGGCTGTGTGAGCAGGTACATTGTCATGGTGGCAAAACCAGTCCCCTGTGTGCCACAAAACAGGCCTTTGTTTTTGCACACTATTATGCAGTCTTTTCAGAATCTCCAAATAGAAAACTTGATGAGCAATCTGACCTGGTGGAACAAATTCCAAATGCACTATCTGCTTCATATCAAAAAAACAAATGAGCATTGTCTTGAACTTTGATTTCACTTGATGAATTTTTAGGGGGTAAGGTGAATTTTGTTGGGATTTTCATGCATTTTGTAAATTGATGGATGTTCAGAACAAGGTTGGTCTTCAATGACATTTCACCTTTTCTTATGAGAAAACCACTTGTACATGTGAGTTTTTCCCAAAGTGCTGTCCATGTAAGCTGTGTTCAACATCAAAACAATTTCTGCAGCATTTTTCCTGAGCAGAAAACAAAATTTCAACAAGCACATGTGCTGTTCTCTTCAATCAGCTATCACAAAAAAAAAAAAACAAAAAAAAACGAGGTTTGAGCGAAACTGCTTTTACAAAAATATTCACTGTGATAAGAACCTTCCCAGGTGACTCCACTGGGTGACCTAACTCAAAGCCAGTTGCTTGATGCTTACCTAGTGGGAAGATGCATGTTTCGCAATGAAACTGTTTTTCCATTTGGGGCGGGGAGTAACCCTCTCATGCAATGACTCATGTCACGTGCATCTTCATTGTCAAGGTGATGTTACTGATGTTCTTGTCTTTTATACAGAGAAAGAATTGCTCTGCTCCGACATGGAGATGATGCTGGAGATTTTTATTAGGAAGCCTAGAGCCTGATCTGAAAGGCTAGTGTGGTCAGAAGAGAATTCCCCTGGGCACATGTTGGCAGGACTATTTAGGGATTCCCAGGAGGGTTTGGGGGGTGTCTATCTGAAAACACTATGTTTCTAGAAAATGCCATCAAATGCAAGGCATTCTGGGGAATGTAGTTAGTTTGTTCATTATGATGAAGGTTATGCAGGACATTTGCATGCCCTGCCGCTACAGAAGTATGTATAAGTTTTGTTTCCACACGATTACACTGGGTCTCAGTCCCTAAGGTAGTATTTCAGGAAAACAGTTTAAAAGTTTCATTAAGAGAGCAGGTCTGCTCCCCGCTCCCTCATGAGCCCTTGATAATTTATAGATTGTTATTTTCTCATATCTTGCCCTATCCGGAGTCTCCCTTCACCCCCTTCTCTGCCGTCCATCTCCCAGGGAGGAGGTCACATGTGGATCCTTGTAATCAGTTCCCCATTTCCAACCCACCCACCCTCTACTCTCCCAGTATCGCCCCTCACATCACTGGTCCTGAAGGTATCGTCCACCCTGGATTCCCTGTGCCTCCAGCTCCCGTATGCACCAGTGTACAATCTCTGCCCTATCCAGCCCTGCAAGGTAGAATTCAGATCATGGTAGTTAGGGGGAGGAAGCATCCAGGATCTGGGGGAAAGGGGAGAGTGGGGAGGGAGGGGAAAAAAAAAGAGGACCTGATGCAAAGGGCTTAAGTGGAGAGCAAATTCTTTGAAAATGATTAGGACAAAGAATGTAGGGATGTGCTTTATACAATTGATGTATTTATATGTATGGATTGTGATAAGAGTTGTATGAGCCCCTAATAAAATGTAAAAAAAAAAAAAGTTACAGTCTTAGAAACCTAGAGGCGCAGTTCTACTCTGCCCTATAGTGTTACCATGAGTCAGAATCAACTCAATGGCAGTGCGTTTCTTTTTCGGTTTTAATTTTTCACTAATACCTTCCATGCAGCTTGGACTTCTTGGTTCTTGATTAAATACTATCTCTTGAAAAAATTAATAATAATTTATAAATTATCAAGGGTTCATGAGGGAGTGGGGAGCGGGGAAGGAGGGGGAAATGAGGAGCTGATACCAAGGGCTCAAATAGAAAGCAAATATTTTGAGAATGATGATGGCAGCAAATGTACAAGTGAGCTTGACAATGGATGGGTGTATGGATTGTGATAAGAGTTGCATGAGCCCCCAATAACATGATTTTTTTAAAAAAAATTTTAAAAAGAGAGCAGGTCTGTCTCTAAAAGTTTTTCTCTCTGAACTCTCATCAGACTCAATTGTACAAGAGATAACTCTCAGTGTCTGGTCAAGTAGCTTCCAGTTTTGTGCCTCTGCACTGTCTGTGACATTTTATTTCTTTGTTTATAATGATGCTCCTTATTGGTCTAGTTGTGAAGACTTTGAGTTTCTTTATGTTGGGTTGTATACAATCTTTAATGAAGACTGTAGTCTTTGATTTTCATCAGTAATTAATAAAAGTTCTTATCATGTGTTAGACAGGGTTCTCTAGAGAAACAGAACCACAATGCTAATAATTTTATATATATTTATACAGATAGATATATAACATAAGAAATAAACAGTTAACTAAATTATAAAGCAGTACAAATGGCTCAGTGCACTCACTCCCGTGAAACAGTTGTGAGACACTGGCAGTCCTTCGTCTTTTTTTTTTTTAATCATTTTATTGGGCCTCATACAACTCTTATCACAATTCATACATACATCAATTGTGTAAAGCACCCTTATACATTTGTTGCCCTCATCATTCTCAAAATTTGCCTTCCGCTTGGGTTCCTGGAATCAGCTCATTTTCCTTTTTCCCTCCCTCTCCCTTCCCCTTCCCCCCTCCCCTTAATAATTTATAAATTATTATTCTATCTTATCTTGAGGGCCTCCAGGTAGTCTTCTGTAGAGCAATTCAGGCTATCCAGGCACAGGCAGCAAACAGCAAGCCAGGTCACCAACAGTCAGCCAGATGACAGGGTCTGACAGTCTCCACCTCAAGAGATGTAATTTCCAATGGTGTGGCAGAGCAGGTCTTGAAGGAACCTCAAATTACAGTGACACAGTCCACAGGTTAGGTGCCCCACCAGTAGTGTAGCTTGTAAATTGAGGCAAAGAACAAGCAAGGCAGCCTCACCCTGATCTGATGATCAAAGAGCAAGAGACAAGAAAGGCGAGGCCATTTATCTCTCCGCCTTTCAATTAATCCCACATGTGTTTACCTCACTTCATTTCTGACAAGTAAGATTGTATTTCTGTATTGCAGGTTGTTACTGTGTCCTTCTCCAATCCCAAAGGCACATTCTTCTTCATATAGTCCGGTTCCTTATTTATATAACATACACTTTAGATAAGATTGGTGGAAAGACACAACCCAGATGCTCACCTCTCCGGATTTTTAAAAATAATTAAATGATTTTTTGGGGGGCTTGTACAACTCTGATCACAATCCACACACATCCATTGTGTCAAGCACTTTTATACATTTGTTTCCCTTATTCTCACATTTGTGTTCTACTTGAGCCCTTGGTATCAGCTCCTCATTTTTCCCCTTCCTCCCCAGTCCCACTCCCCCCATGAACCCTTGATAATTTATAAATTTTTATTATTTTGTCATATCTTACACCACCCAATGTCTCCTTTCACCCATTTCTCTGCTGCCCATCCCTCAAGGAGGAGGTTATTTGTAGATCCTTGTAATGTTTCCCCTTTCTCCCTCACCTTCCCTCCACCCTCCCGATATCGCCACTCTTAACACTGGTCCTGAAGGGATCATCTGTCCTGGGTTCCCTGTGTTTCCAGTTCCTATCTGTACCAGTGTGCATCCTCTGGTCTAGCCGGATTTGTAAGGTAAAATTGAGATCCTGATGGGGGGCTGCAGGGAGTGTGGAAGCGCTTTCCCTGATTTTAAATCACACAATATCTCTCTTGTTCTGTTCAAACACCTGCTTCTTAGACTATGTACAGGTTTCACATCAGCATAAATTAGTGTTCTGGAATTTATATTATTAACATCACTATCAGTAGTATTTTTATGATCACAAATTTTAAAATAAACAAACAAACAGAAACCACATTTGCATAGTCAAACTGAGGGAAATTTCTTGTATTCTTGTTTTCAGCCAAACTCCATTTGACATTAGTGATGATATCCTTCATTCCACACCCTCTTCTACATTTCTGGCAGTTCCTCTTCAATGTACTACTGCAACTATTAAAAAAATCGCCAGCTTAAATTTACTTTTATGTGATATTAATGATTTGTTCTTTAATTTCCACACTCTGTTGGACTACCTTCCTTGAAATATTGAAATAGACATGCCGATGATGTATCTTTTCCGTGCATTGGCGTATCTAAATAAATTCTTCTAGGTTTGCATCTGGTGAAACATATCAGTTGGTATTCCACAAGCTCTGGAAGCTTTGGCATAGCGAGTACTCAGTGGGCTGCTAACCACAAGTTCATCAGTTCCAAACCTCCAGCCACTTTGCAGGAGAAAGATGAGGCCTTTCATTCCCATGAAGATGGGGATTGACTCAGAAATCCCCAGACACAATTCTACCCTGTACTATAGGGTTGCTGTAAGTTAGAACTGACTTAATGGCAATGGGTCACAAGCTTCTGGAACTTCGTTTTCTGCAATACCTTCAGTCCCACTAGAGCTTATTCTTTCAGTACTTTCGATTCCTTATCACTTAGAACTAGCTAAATTTTTGAACCTCAGGAAATTCTTTTGGGCACCGTGGCTCTGTGTAGTTCTTCTATTTTCTTGATGTTACCCATGGATTCAACATTCTTCCCGTTGTGTCCTTCACTATTTAAATAAGACTCCCCCACCCCCTCTTCATTTCTTTCAGTTTGAGAAAAACATTTTATGTTCTTCCCATTGGGTTTTCTAGTTCTAGGTCTTTGTACATTTCCTGATAAAAACGGTCTTCTCAAGTTTCCCTCTGAAATCTATTGTTTAGCTCTTTTGCTTCATCATTTCTTCTTTTGACTTTAACTCCTATATGTTCAAAAGCAAATTTTGAAGTCTCTTCTGACATCCCTTTTGTCCATTTTCTTTTTCATTTTTTTTAACACCCCTTTACTCTCTTCATGTATGATGGCTTTGATTCTGACTTTAAGTGATTTAAACATAACCTTAGTTAACCTTAGGCTAGTCATAATGATTCCTTAGTGTGACTGTGTGATTGGAAGGATATCACGTCTATAGTACTCAAAGCACAGTGTCTGACAGTGTAAGCAGTAAGAGCTGGTCTTCATCTTCATGCAATTATGAAGAAAGGAAGGTATTAGGTATATTAAATCCTTGAATGTTATATTCTCGAAGACATTGTGATTGATTTTCACCACTGAAATATGAATAGGTATGCATATATATTCAGTAGCTACTTGGATATGTGTTTGTGAACAACAGAATTTAACAGCCCTGTTCTACATCATCCTCACAGTTTTCTTACGTTTGAGACCACTGTTGTACCCACAGTGTCAATCCTTCCTGTTGAAAGTCCTCTTCTTTTTCACCACCTCTCTATCTTACTCAGTCTAGTTTTTGTTGGTTTGTTGATTGACTAAAAGGAACCTTGATAGCACTGCAAGTGTGCCTTGGACTGCTAATCACAGTGATCGTGGTTCATATCCACCAGTGCTTCTGTGGGAAAAAGATGAGTCTACCTGGTCCCCTAAAGTTTTATAATCTTGTTAACCCTATAGAACATGCCTCTGCGTCAGAATTGTCACTATGGCAGTGGGGTATTTTTCTGTGACAAAAGCTCTATCAAATAAGTTGTCACTTCTTTGTTTTAAGATTATTAGGATCATGTTTTATCTTTCTATGATGTCTCCTTTTGTCAACATTTATTACTATTATATATTCTGTATTATTTGTAAAATATTAAAACTTGTCTATACAGCACAATTTGAAAAATGTTATGTGATTATAGGAAATGAATTGGTTTTTCAATACTTCAAATTGGCAAATAATCCCATAACTTCTTTATCCATTTCTAACCTATGAAGCTATCTAGTTTTCTTGAAGAGTTTATATGAGTATCAATGATTGAGTGTTAATAGAGAAAATAATATGGCTCTCAAATATGTTTTATACGTTGCTAAATGCTGTGATGATTACCTAAACATATTTTATTTAAAATTCCCACCTTAAGGTTCTTTAGTATTATATATAGATTTATTTTTAAGATTTGGATCATATGATTGTGGGAGGTTGGAAGTTGAAACTCTGTAGATCAGGCAACAGGCTTGATATTCCTTCAGACTTGTTAAAGGAATAGTGAAAAAGCAGGAGTTCGGGCAAGATGTCTATTTGTGTTTTTTGCTTAAATGCATCTTAGGAAAATTCCCTTTGGCTCTTAATGCCTTCAAATAATTGGATAAGGACCACCCATGTATGGAGGGTGATATGCTTTACTTAAGGACCGCTGATTTAATCACATGCATTTACTTCAACTCAAACCTCTAGATGCATATTTGACCCAATAGTTGGATACCACAACCTACCCAAGTTGACACATATAATTACCCATATCCATGCTACCTTCATAATTTTATCATTTTATATGTTTTAAGTCATACATTTCTAAAGGCATCCTGCTTCTCAGATGGGTGTACATAAGTGGGAAAATGGTGTGGAAGTCATATAGGACTTCCTTTAGTTACACCAGGGATAAGGTGAATCCATCTCCACGGGAGCACAAGGCCAATTGCTAAAAGGCAGAAGTCGGACATTCTCCATTCTCCAACTTCCTTTACCCAAATCTGACACCAACAGACCTGCCCAGGATACTATATTTCTCCTGGATTGAAAAATTCATTATAATGGTCACACAGCCACTTTGAGTCAGAATCAACTTGATGACAAAGAGGGCATTATTAGGAGTGTTATAAACAAGCGGCCATCTAGCTCAGAAGCAACAAAGCCCTCGTGGAAGAAGCGCACCAGCCTGTGTGATGAGGTGTTGATGGGATCAGGCACCTAAGACCTAGAATAAAACTATACCCAATGTGAATGAAGGGGACATGGAGTGGAGACTCAATGCCCATCTGTAGACAATTGGACATCCCCTCACAGAGGGGTCACAGGGAAGAGATGAGTCAGCCAGAGTGCAGTGTATCACTGAAGAAACACACAACTTTCTTGTAGTTCTTTGGTGCTTCCTTCACACCACGATCATGGCCTCAATTCTACTTTACAAAATGAATTAGACCAGAGCATGCACTCTGCAGCAGATAAGAGCCCGAAACACATGGAATCAAGGATAGATAAATCCCTCAGGGCCAACAAGGATTGTAGAGATATCAGGAGGATTAGGGGAGGGTGGGGGTAGAAAAGGGGAATTGATCACAAGGATCAATCTAGAAGTCCCTACCAGGGGACGAATAATGGAAAAGTGGATGAGGGGCGACGGAGGATGATGTAATATATGGAAAAAATAATCTATAACTTATCAAGTGTTCGTGAGGGAGGGTGGGCGGGGGAGGGAAAGGGAAGACATGGGGAGCTGATATCAGGGTCTGAAGTGGGAAGAGAAGGCTTTGAAAATGATGTAGGCGGCATATGTGTAAATGTGCTTGACACATTCGAGGAATATGTGGATTGTGAGAAGAGATGTAAGAGACCCCCAATAAAAGTACTTTTTAAAAAAGTGTCCTTACCACAAGCCAGGAGCTGTAAACCTGAAGGATAAAGCTATTGGTCCACAGCAACACCTCTTCTCAGCTGGTAGCCATGACTATCTACTAGAGTCATCTCTCCAGTACTCTGTGTCGCTGTTTTTCAGCCATGCTGTCCTTTGGACTGTGCCTCTGCCTCCATGAACTAGGAAGCCTGCCCACTGTTCTGCCATGCAGTTTCATAGTCTTGGCCGTGATCATTTGCTCTCATGGTTTTCTTACCTTGTTGTGGCATGCCCTCTGCTGCCTCTGCCACCTCAGGCAGGGATTCAGAACATGTTCTGCTGATGGCTCTTCTGTGATGGCCCTGGGGATTCTCTCTGTTCCTGCTTGCAAGTTGGCACTTTTATATGTAGGAGAATGGCAGCCAAGACTAGCTAATCTGCTTTAATCATGATTAACACATGCTATATCCGTGGTACCACCCAATCATTTGGTTGGAGATACAGAGACATGGATAGATGAGACATAATTGGGCATTTTACTTCACCACAATATTTATTCAATTAATCCCTCCACCCCCTTCCAAAACCATTTTATTAGGAGCTAATCAGACATCATACCATTCCATAGTGCAATCACATCAATAGCTACCAAAATTGTTTGAAAACACTGTCTTTCTTCTTGAACTATTGGATACCAGCTACCCCTTACTCCCCATCCCCACTTCCCTCACCATCCCACTTAGGACCCCTCATTCTAATGGTTGTTTCTATTGGTTTATAAATACTGGATTTAAGATACCAACAAATATAGAAAAATTCAAGAAGGCTACCCACATTGACAAACTGTATCAGAGATAAACCCCCAAATGGAAACAAAAATAAACAAAAACACAGAAAATATCAAAAACAAAAACAGATCAAGCACAAAGTGTATCAGCAGGGAGAGCAAATGACAAGGTCTCATCAATTCGAGTCAGCGATGTCATTTTCATCCACTACACTCGTCTCTCCAATACTCTGTGTCTGAAAATCAGTTTACTTCCATCCCTCAATCATGGTTAGAGGGAAGTCCCAGAAGGTTTATTCCCTGTGTCAATCCTGCGAATGTATTTTAGGCTTCCACATTCATCCGTAGCCTCTGTGTACCAGAAATAATTTAAGCTCCGATACTATTCCCTCCTTCAGATTTGGATTACGTATATAATTCCCATTCTTTGGCTCCCAGATGTTGCTGTGCGTCATCCATGTGGACTTAGTTGATGTCGCACTTAGATGACTGCCTGTTTGACAGCAAGCCTTTAAGACTCCACACACTATTCTTTCTGATAGCCAGGCACCATCTAATGCTATAGCACCTATAACTTCTTTGTTTCCTTCATGAGGGTATTAAGCAGAGACATGTCATAAGAATTCATTGTTTTAGATTGGAGCTAGGATTAAGTGTGAGCTCAAGATCCATTCCTGAATTTGTTTATCTGCCTCTGGTTCACTTTAGAGACATCCTGGTTAATTTATGGAAAAGAATCTTATCGATCATCTCCCTGGAGCATAAGGTCCTGTTGATAGTGTTATTGACTATAATATTTAAAAAATTTTAAGTCTTCCTTTACTTTTTTGTTTTTAATTCCCTTAACTCAGATAACAAATGAATGGCAAATAAAATGTTCAGTAATCTTGAATTTATATTATACTGCAGAACTTCCTCAGCCAACTCCTAGCACTTGTTTGTGGATGATAAGAACAGAAAAATAATTCTAAGGATAACTCTATTTTACAAATAAAAATAGTTACTTTACATAGTTTACTGTGAGCATATGCCCTTTAATATCTCAGTGTTATCTTCTCTCTTTTAGATGGGAATGTGGTGGAGCCTGACATGTCTGCAGGGTTTTGCCCAGATCACAAGGCAGCCATGGTTTTATTCCTTGACAGGGTCTATGGGATTGAGGTTCAAGATTTTCTCCTCCATCTTCTTGAGGTTGGATTTCTTCCAGATCTCCGGGCTGCTGCCTCTTTAGATACGGTAATGATTTGAATAAGCGACTTCCTTAATTTTGACTCTTTTTTCCTTTGGCTTCCTAGATCTAGTCATTCATTTATAAACAAACATTTATTGGATACTTAATATGTTTCCAGACAAGTTTTAGGAATCAGAAAAAAAACAAAACAAAAAAAGACATGTATTCAACAAATTCACTGAGAAGTGGGGGGAATTTACAACTTTAAGACTATGGTAAGAATTCTGATAATAGATAATAAAAGGTTCACATAACCCTGGTTTTAGAAGACTAAGTATCTCCTATCAACCTCTACTTATATTATTCTCTAAACCATTATGCTTCTCAATGAAATTGCATATTAAAAAAATTGAATGATCACTCAGTCATTGAGTCATGCTAGTCAGAGCATTACCCTGGTGCCTTTATTTGTTGAGAAAAAGATAGCGTGAAAAGCAGCCTGTACATTGAGCGGCCTGTGTGGAGGCTCCATTATTACTGGTGTAATTTTCCCGCTTTTTCAAAAACGTGGAATGAAGTGAATTTTAAAATGCAGGTTTAGTAGTTATCACAATAGATAACTTCTTCCCAATTAAGTGGGGCTTGAGATTTTTGAAGAAGAAATTTATTTGAATCGACTTGATGGCAATGTATTTGGGTTTAAACTTTGGTTAGGTATGTCCAAGTGAAATTCTAAACCTAAATTAGTGTATATGTCAACATATTGATAGTGTCAGCATTTCATCATTTATTCTGGTGCATATAAACAGACTCGTCAATATTATTAATAATAAAATAATTTATGATTATTAAATGTATTATGAAAGTGAGTTTTTTCTTCCCCCTCACCTATGAAAACAAATGCTCAACCTTTTTATCACTAGCGTCTTCATCTTTCATTGATCCCACATTTGATATTTTATTAAAGAACTTCAACCTCATGGATTTTTTTAAGAGCTATCTTTTAATTCATTTTTTATGTAGGTTTTAAAACTAGTTTTTTTTAAGAAGTAAAAGATCAGATGAACCATTTTTAAAGATGTGGAAGAATACTCATTTATTTTTTCATATTTTAGTTACTTTCTGCATAGATAGTGAAATTGCAATTCAACCTCTTGATTATATTGAAAGTGTCTACTGCTAAGCAAAATTGCTTTCTATTTTTCATTCCTTTTGTAGGCTGCATTGAGTGCTACAGACATGGCCTTGGCCCTCAATCGATACCTATGTACTGCTGTCTTGCCCTTGTTAACAAGATGTGCTCCCCTGTTTGCGGGCACAGAGCACCATGCTTCCCTCATTGACTCACTACTCCACACCGTGTACAGACTCTCTAAGGGCTGCTCGCTTACCAAAGCTCAACGGGATTCCATAGAAGTGTGTTTGCTCTCCATTTGTGGGTAAGTGGGCATCTCACTTTATGCCAACTTTCTGCTTCTCTAGAAATTATCCTGTGGCTATTGATGACCTATTTTTAGAGACAATTTCTGCACCCACACTTAATCTATAGGATTTATTATCCTGTAGGTAGTCCTTTGTACTGAGGTTTGAGTCTTATCAGAGCTCACTTGCTCCTCCTAGTCATGTTAACAATTAGTCCTCCCAAACTTTTCAGGGTATCTGGCACTTGCACAGAGGTCTTGACTAAATATAGCATACTCTTTTGGTTGCTGGTGATGGAGTGATTGTGGGAAGGGGGGTCCCTGGCCACATAGTGTATGGTTCAGTCCTTTGAACCCTGTATGATAATATTTAATTTTTCCATGCAGGAAATAAAATGAAAGAAAGATGATGTAATTAAAAGTATAAAAATGCATCATGAATGAAAATATTTTGCTTTACTTGTTTGTATGTGGCAGTAATTTAGGCTGAATGAGTGCTCCAGTCTGGAGAGTAAGCATTCCATCAGCATCATTCTTTTGAAAGAAGTGAAAAGTTACCACCTTTAACTTGGTCTCCCTGGTTACCTGCTTCCTGTTTCAATGAAAGGTTTAGGATCTTGGTTCAAGCAGAATGTGATGCAGTGCTTTAGGGAGGCAGGAGGTCTTGATTGAGCTGAAATGGTAAAGTGTTTAATTCTAGGAATTTCTGAAGGCTGGCAAGAAGTCAAACCAACTCAATTGAGGGACTGATGTCCATTTCTGTTCTAGAGAGTTGGAATCATTCTTCTTTAGATCTACACATATATTAGTGCACAAATATATTGGTTTTCGTAGACATGGAGAATCTCCCAAGCTAGACAGAGGATAAAAGAGCAAATGTGACAACAGTGTGTGAGCTTGTGTGCTTCTAGGTGTCTCTGTGTGTCATTGTGAGGTAATGTGGAGACTCAAAAAAAAGGCAGACCTTGAACATATAATCAGTCTGTGTTTAATGGAAGATGACAATCACAAAACAGACCTCTCTATTGCCTATACCAGCTGTATTACCTATATGAATAATTGCAAACTGGTTCTAAATGCATTAAATAGTTGCTCATTGCTATTTAGAGTTCAATGTTTGGCTTTTCTGTCTTACTCTTTGGTCAAAATAGATTATTAATGTTAGTAGCTAAGATTTTAAAATGGTAAGTTTTAGCTTAATGTCACAGGTTAAATGTTTTAGAATAAACAGTATTCAGCAATTTGTGATCCTAAATATTGAACCTCATTTTCCCAAAATATAATTAGAGAAGGGTGCATTAAAACCAACAGACAAAGAAAAGAGTAACATGGATTCTTGAGTTAAAAGAAATTGTGTTTGGGTTTCTTACTAATTACATTACTTAGATTCCTAACATTCCCTCCCATGACCCTAAAGGTCTATAAAATGGAAGCAATAGTACCCATTTCACTGGATTTTTTGTAAGAAGTAAATGAGGATTCCTGGTTCAGTAGTTAAAAGCCATCAGTAACGCCGTGGAAGAAGAGTTGTAGTCTTGAAACTCACAGGGGCAGTCTTAAAACTCACAACCCCATCCTAAAGGGTTGCTATGAGTTGGCATCAATTTCAGGAGAAGTGAGTTAGAGCTTTTTAAATGAGGTTTAAACCAAAACAAAACAAACTCACTGTCATTGAGTCAATGCCAACTAATAAGTGACCCTATAGGACAGTACAAAACCGCCCCTGTGAACTAACAAGACTATAACTCTTTATGAGAATAGAACACCCAGTCTTTCTTCCTCCTGAAATTGAGGTAACGTGTTTAGTAATTCTTGACATGGTAGCTTTCACTGTATGTCAGTTTTCTTTCCCTTCCTCCTAAGGCAAAAATACTGTCATAACTTTTGTTTATTTATGTATTCCTCTTCTTTCTACTCCTACACATCCTCTTCTTTCCTCCTTCTGATCTAGTCACTGAGAGTCCCTCACTGAAATGAGGATTTTCTAGAATGGGGTAGCAGTTTATTCATGCTAGTCGTGGCAAAGAATGTAGCCCGCAGCAGTGAGTGGTTAGGAAGGAAGAGCGTCTCCGATAGAAGATTATGGGTGGTTTTCATCTCTGGCGGATTGAAGTGAGGTGGGCGATGTAACCTTTTCTGAAATTATGTCAATAGTTCATTTTGATAACCTAGTGGTAACAATTATTACCATCTGAAGCAAGGTATAGGTATGGTTCTTGGGTGATATAATTTAGAGTATTGAATCAGCTGCTTGGTTTAGTCATATTTCCCTTTCCTATTAAAACTGTCTTTGTTTCACAGTCAGTTGAGACCTTCCATGATGCAGCACTTACTGAGAAGATTTGTATTTGACGTCCCATTACTAAATGAACATGCAAAGATGCCTCTTAAGGTAAGAGCAGGAGACACGGCTACGAACGTGCTCACTGAGCATTGTGACCGGGTCCTCGGCTGCAGTTCCCAGATACATCATGTTTCCTCACTGGCGCGTGGCTTCCCTCCAGTTATTCAATGGATGCATTATGGGAATGTTCGCCTTTGTCTAAAGGGCAGCGAAATGCTCAGATTGATTTTGAAGTGGGTCACAAAGGAAAGATGAGACAAGATAGTCTTCGGCTGGATTTATTAAAGCAACTTCATGAATAAAGATCAGGCTTTACGAACCACATTTCCTAAGTTGATAATCAATGACACCTTCCAAATTCCATTTTATATAGCTCAAAACTGTGCAGTTACAGTTTTTCACAGTTTACTTGAAAGAGTGTCTCACATTTTCCCTTCCCTGCCTTGGTAATCCTAAAGAAAGGAATGAATTGTATAAATTAAATAAAGCCCTCCTAAAAATTCTATTTTTATCATTTTCACAATGTAGCATAGCCCCTGACATGCAAAAATGTGTATACACAAAATAATTAAAAGATATCTGAAAAAGATATGGAAATATTTTCTTATCTTTATGCAAAAAACGTTCACATTGTAAGCATTTTAATGTTAATCTAAACATACTAGATCTTCATACATCACGATTTGAGATGCCCAAAATTTTCGTGGGAGTGAGAGATGTTTGTCTGTGTGGATGTGTGGATGTATAACTGAATTGCACACCAAACCAGAAGAAATATTTCAATAGTAAGAGACTTCAGCTCTAGGTCTTACAAGAATTTACAGAGCACTGATGGTGTAGTGGTTATACTTTGTGCTACGATACTTATGGTTGGTGGTTTGAAACCACCAGCAGCTCCCTGGGAGATAGACTAGATTTTCTGCTCCTGTAAGCTTTCACAGTCTTGGAAACCCACAGGGGGATTACTATGAGTGAGCCTTGGCTCAATGGTTGTTTGGTTTGGTTTGATTTGGATATACTTGATTAAAATATATCAATTTATTAATTTGATAACTAGTTTTAATTTGATATACTAGTTTATATATTTAGAATGCATTAACAGAAGTGTTACCAAATGATTGAAAGATTCTGTCTTTGTCATTGTACTTTCAGTTTAGTATTTTACAGTTAAAATATATGTAAGTGGCTCTCAAGGAGAGACAATGGGCTCAGAACCATGATAGTACTATATTTAAAGGAATGATACAAGTCTAGCAATTTTGATGCTTATTTAGGAAAGCAAGTTTTCAGGCAAATTATGAAATGTGATCATTAAAGATAGGCAGACAAGAAACTAAAATATTCACAGACGGATATTTCCAAGTATTCATAAAATCAAGAATGTGAACACCAGTTTTCATCATATCACTGTTTATAATAGAAGCAATTTAAATGCCCATCAGCAGATGAATATGAAATTTGACATATAATTAAAAATTAGTCTACCATGAAGAGAAATATGTCTTTTTATTCTTTTACTTTTACTTTTTTGTAGTCTCTTTTTAAAAATTATTTTACTGGGGCCTCTTACAACTTTTGTTACAAACCTTATATCAATTGTATCTAGCATATTCATACATATTCTCTATTGTTCTTTTCTAGACATTTACTTTCCACTGAACCCGAGAAATATATCTTAATACAGACTATGTAAATGAATTTTGAAAACCTAATGATGATTTAGATAAATCCATCACAAAAGAATAGTGAAATAATATAATCCCACTTAATATGAAAAATCTAGAATATACAAATGTTTATAGACTAAAACTTATTGTTTTTGAAGAAGGAAAGGAGAGGGGACATGCTTGCTTAGGAACCTAGTTTCTGTTAAAGGCAGAATTTGGAAATTGTAGTAGTTATGGTTTAT
Source organism: Tenrec ecaudatus (assembly GCF_050624435.1). NCBI lineage: Eukaryota > Metazoa > Chordata > Mammalia > Afrosoricida > Tenrecidae > Tenrec > Tenrec ecaudatus. Next base: position 61,711,476 of record NC_134537.1, on the reverse strand, counting down.
GCAACATGATGACTATGTTCAATGTCACTAAATTGTATATATTGAAATATGTTGAATGTGAAAGTATATATATGGACCGCAATAAAACATTTTAGTTGATATAAAAATACAATTATGATAAAATTTTCTTATAAATCACGAGAGGATGACAATAACTTAAAAGTAGAACACAAGGATATAGAGCTAGACAGATGATCTCACTAAGAAGTCTTAAATAATGATTATTCGAACAATTGATTATGTGGACCCCATAGTGATTGAAATAGTGAATTTAAATAGCTCATATACAAGGACATAATTTGAATTCTTCTGAATCAATCCATATGTAATTTAGAATTTTCATTTAGGTTGAACAAATTGTGTGGCACTTAAATATAGATACAAGAAAATAGAAAAAAATGAAAAATACATATCATTGCTTTTATAATTTCTTTCCCATGTAGCTGCTGACAAATCATTATGAAAGATGCTGGAAGTATTATTGCCTACCTGGAGGTTGGGGAAACTTTGGTGCTGCATCAGAAGAAGAACTACATTTATCAAGAAAATTGTTCTGGGGCATTTTTGATGCCCTGTCTCAAAAGGTAATTTAATATCTCATGATTTTTTTGTATTGATAAAATAATAAAACCATAGGTTTTTAACTATATATTTACCCTAGAGAAAAATACTTCTACTAATCAAAATTTATATACTGGTGTGTGTGTGTGTGTGTGTGTGTGTCTGAGGGGATAGAGACCCCCCAAACAAACAATATTTTTTAAAAGCTATGTACTTAATTTTTTTTTTTTTACAAAACAACCTTACCGCCTTCAAAGTACTCTGTTACACTTAATTGATTTGTCAAATCAGCAATTCCATTGGAAACATTTTCAAACTCATCTGTTTGGCTAACAGCACCTCCCTCATCTTTTTCTTCACCTCTTGCACATTGTCAATCGCTGCCTTTCATGTCTCTCAGCATTCGTGGAAACAAAAAGAAGTCTCACAGAATGAGGTTAGGTGAGTGCAGTGTGTGGGTTAAGAGAGCTGTTGCTGTTTTTTGACAAAAACTGAAGCACTGAGATGGTTGCATGAGGAGGTGCATTGGCAGGTTGTCAAAACCAATCCTCAGATGGCCACAAATCAGGCCTCTTTTGTTGCAATTGTAATGCAATCTTATCAGATCCTCTAAATAGAAAGCTTGATGAACTGTCTGACCTGGTGGGGGAAACTCCAAATGCACTATGAGTCGACATTTTCATCTGATAGGGAAGTGGAAGGATGCCCAGAATGAGGTTTGTCATCAATCGACATTTTACCTTTTTTGACAGTATCCAGCATCACAACAATTTCTGCAGTGCTTTTCCCAAGCAGAAAACGACTTCACAGCTATCCGCTGTTCTCCTAAATTGGCCATCACAAAAAACAAAGTTCTTTTGTGCTTTTATGAAACTGCTTTTGTGAAAAAACTTACTGTGACCAGAGAGAACCTTCCCAGGTACCACTGGGTGCAGTGACTCAGATCGAGTTGTTCAATGTTTGCCTAGCGGGGGAAAATGCGTACTAGGGCAGCTCTGCCCAGAAGAGTTTTCTTCTCATTTCGGAAGGGGTTATCCCTTCATATTTGCCAGCCAAAGAACAGATGTTGAGAGTAAAATTTAACTTGGATTTTTCATGATTCCACTGGTAGCATATTCCTTGTGATCATTGCACTTCCCCTATTTTATAAATTATTTAATTTTTCAAACACCTGGCCTGATAAACTTCTTGTTCATTTTGAATTAGGTTGAATTAACCTCTCCCCAGTCACCACCTTATGCTTTTAAATCCTGAATAAATCTTACAAAAATAAAAAATATAAATTATTTTCAAAAAGAAAATTCTGATGGACTTACCTATGTTGTGTTGGTATATAGATTAAAGACCATTGGCTAGCTATTTCATGTGTGCTAGCCCGTCATAGAAGTCCAATGTATACTGAATGTTTTATGAATTTTCAGATTGGCTAGATGTAGGGGCAGAGGGAATGTTAGAATATGTATTGTACTGTTTTAAAAAATCATTTTATTGGGGACTTATACAACTCCCATCACAATCTATATATACATGCATTGTGTCAAGCACATTGGTGTGTTGTTGTGATCATCATTCTCAAAACATTCTCTTTCTACTTGAGCCCTTGGTATCAGCTTCTTGTTTTTGCCCTCCCTCCCCCTTCCTCCCTCACAACCGTTGATAATTTATAGATTATTATTTTTTCATGTTTTACACTGTCCGATGTCTCCCTTTACCCACTTTTCTGTTGTCTGTCCCCCAGGGAGGGGGTTATATATGCAAGAGCAATTGAATATTGAGAAAACATCCCAACGCAGTCCAGATCAAGTTCATAAGTCCAATATTAGTCCTTATATCTGATACCAATCTATAAATTCCTCTTCAGACTCATGCAGCCATGAATTTAAGCCATATGCAGGAAGATCACAGGCCAGTGGATAGAAACTCTTGTGGATCCAGTGGCAGTGGAAGCATCTCTGCTCTGGCAGGAGTCTCCACATGGCTACATCAGCTCCAGGGCTCTAGCTTAGCTCCATGTGTCTTGTCCGCAGGAATGTCTTCCAGGGAGTGAGCATGTGTCTTACCTCCAGTGGAGCCATTTATCTTCTTTGTGGCTCCAAATGAGATAATCAAGCTGCAACCTAATTGACAGGCTAAATTTTACCACTTCACTCCTAAGTCTCTACTTGACAACAGATTATGTAACTTCCATACTCTCCCAGGCACTTTTCAGCTTAAGCTTTGGCTAGCTTTCTCAAAACACTGACATAATTAACTGATGTTATCACTCCTTGTCCCTCCTAGTCAACAGCAAAATGCCTTGAGCAATGCAAAAAAGCCATTGCCAAAAACCTTTGTTCTTGTCTGGTCTATTTTTGCTTTGATTCTGCTTTGTCTTCAGATTTGTACTTGTAAACCATATTTCATCTCCTGTTATAGTTCTTTCAAGAAATGCTTCAAGATCTTCATTCCACTTATTTAAAATTCCCTAGAGATAAAAAATCAGACAGTGATCTATTTACAGGTTTTTCTTTCTTTTTAATTTTTTTTCTTTTAATTAATTTATTCTTCTATGGGTAATTGGTTTCCCTTTTTATTGTCATAGCTGTGTTCTCACTTATTGCCTATCTTGCAATGGCTTGATTTTTGGTGAATACTATTATCTCTACGGATCTATCTAGATAAAATAGACTGGATGAATAGTCTGGAGGAGAAAACAATGGGACCAGTGGTTCTGGGGGGACACGGGAAAGGCAAGGGGGGGGCAAAGAGGTGGTGCTGACCAACCAAGGGACAGGGCAGCGATAAGTGGTCCAAAATCAGTAGCAAGGAGGGTGTGAGTGGTCTGGTAGGGAGTCAGCAAGGGCAAGGGAACCTAGAGAAATTACTGAAACTCAAATGAAGGCTGAGCATGATAGTGGGACAAGAGGAAAGTAAAAGGAAATAGACAAAAGAACTAGGTGACAGAGGATATTTATAGAGGTCCAAAGACTGGAATGTACATATGTAAATATATTTATGTAAGTGTGGGGAAACAGATCTGTGTGCATATATTTATAGGTTTAGTATTAAGACAGCAGATGGACATTGGGCCTCCACTCAAGTGCTTACTCAATGCAAGAACACTTTGTTCTATTAAATTGGCATTCCAGGATGCACACCTTCCAGACACGATGTGCATAAGCAAATGTGGTGAAGAAGCTGACAGTGCCCGGCTATCAAAAGATATAGCGTCTGGGGTCTGAAAGACTTGAAGATAAACAAGAGGTCATCTAGCTGAGAAGCATCAAAGCCCACATGGAAGAAGCACATTAGCTTGGTTGGCCATGAGGTGTAGAAGGGACAAGTTATCAGACATCAAAGAGCTAAAAACCATATCAGTGAGTGCCTACCTTCCTGACACAAGCACTGAAGACAAACGTGTGTATAAGCAAATGTGATGAAGAAAGCTAATGGTCCCCGGCTATCAAAAGATATAGTATCTGGGGTCTTAAAGGCTTGAAGATAAGCAAGTGGCCATCTAGCTGAGAAGCAGCAAAGCCCACATGGAAGAAGCAAACCAGCCTGTCTGACCACAGATGCAGAAGGGACCAGTTATCAGACATCAAAGAACTAAAAATTATATCAGTGGGTGCCCATTACCCTGATATGATCAGTGAATACAAACGTGTGCATAAGCAAATGTGGTAAAGAAAGCTGATGGTGCCCAGAAGGCTTGAAGATAAACAAGTGGCCATCTAGCTCAGAAGCAACAAAGCCCACATGGAAGAAACACTCCAGCCTGTGTGACCATGAGCTGTTGAAAGGATCAGGTATCAAGCATCAAGGAACAAAATATCATATCTTGAAAATGTGGGTGAGTGCAGAGTGGAGACTCAAAGCCTAATGGTAGTCAACCGGACACCCCTTACTGAAGGGTTGTGGGGGGGAGATGAACCAGGCAGGGTGCAGTATAGCAACGATGAAACATATAACTTTCCTCTAGTTCTTAAATACTTCCTCCCCCCACTATCATGACCCCAATTCTACCTTACAAATCTGGCTAGACCAGAGGAAGTACATAGGCACAGAAAACAACTGGAAACACAGGGAATCCAGGACAGATGACTCCTCGAGGACCAGTGGTGAGAGTGGCCATGCCTGGAGGGTAGAGAGAATGTGAGGTAGAAAGGGGGAACTGATTACAAGAATCTACGTATAGCCTCCTCCCTGGGGGAGGGACAACAGAGAAGAAGGTGGGCGGAGATGTCAGACAGTGTAATATATGACAAAATAATCATATGAATTTATGAATTTATGAATGATGAAGGGTTCATGAGGTAGGGGAGAGTGGGGAGGGAGGGGGAAAATGAGCAGCAGATATTAAGGGCTCAAGTGGAATGCGAATGTTTTGAGAATGATGATGGTAACAAATGTACATATGTTCTTGACACAATGGATGTATGTATGGATTGTGATAAGAATTGTACGAGCCCCCAATAAAATGATTTTAAAAATAAAATAAAAGAAATTTCCCATCAAAAGTTGTAGTCTTGTCAGAAACTAGTCTGTAAACCTATCGACTCAACATTAACGTTTCTGTCAGAATTTTGTAAGCTGGAACAAATGAGATTTCTATCGTGTTGTCTAATGTTTCTACCATTCATCATTGGTCATCTTCTATCAGGATATGAAAAGATTCATTGTTTCTTATAAATTGATGTGGGAGTTGTGCTGATACAGGCTTCATCTTCAACATGATTTTCTTTTCTTAACATGAGTTATTAATAAACTGCTGGTTCAAGAGCAGTTGTCCCCATTTACTTTTGATAGCATTAGTAATTTCACCATTCATCCTACCAAGCTTTACCAGAAATTTGATGTTTGTTCTTCCTTTGATTTTGGCAGAATTCCTATAGGGCTTTTTTTCAAGCTGATCTCTTGTCCTTCTTGATACTCAGACTAGATATTGTTCATACATATTATGAATATAACAAATTGGACTGAATAATTATTTTAGTGCAAAAGGAGAAAACTATGGATAATTTTTTCATAAAATATTTTTCATGAACTTTTGAAGATTACCTCATAAAATTAATTATAAGAAATATACCCCTCATTACTTAAAATTATGTTTATTAAGACATGTTACTTTTAATATTCAAGTTAATTTGAAATATTGAAAGATAAACTATTATAAAAGCCATAATTTAATTCTTCTTAAGTTTATTCATTATATCTTTGATCTCTTATGTGTGATGAGATTTGAAGGTTTATATTTAATTTTCTAAAAAGAAATCTATCCATGAGTTAAGTTAGCCCAGACTAATTTACATTTTTCAGTGACACTGAACAACCTACACTGCTCATGTTGCCTTGACAACTTTTGCCAAATAACATTTTTGTGGATTTTTTTCTGTCTCTTTTTCTCTTCAGAAATATGAACAAGAACTTTTCAAACTGGCTCTTCCTTGCTTGAGTTCAGTTGCAGGAGGTTTGCCTCCAGACTACATGGAGTCAAATTATGTCAGTATGATGGAAAAACAGTCATCAATGGATTCTGAAGGGAACTTTAACCCCCAACCTGTTGATACCTCAAAGTATGGACTCTTTCTATTGCAGCAGATTTTTATTGTAAATGATGTGTGAAGTCTGAAATTGAATAAGGTACTAAAGTGAACTTTCTCTAATCCATGCCCCTTTGAATTGGTATCCTTTTATAGGAGTTCATTTAATTTATAAAATTATAATAGTCATGATAGTAATTATATTTAAAATCATAAACAGACCAGACTCTACCTTCCAAGATACTTCTAATCAGACTTCTCAACTTGCAACCATAACATCTACTTATAATCAGAAGGATCTCGAAACTAATATTTTAGTAGAAATTTTGCTTATTTATGAATAGTTTCTGCCAACCTCTGTGTAGCATCTTTCCCCGCTTGATTGCATCATGCACTGCAGTGCTCTTTATTTATACATGCTGCACGGAGTCGCTTATATCTCAGCAATGCCTAGGATTTTAAAGCATCGTAAAGGTTTTTGCATCATAATGCTCAACATGGAGGGATAAAAGGGAATGCCAAATGAGAATATTTGTGTGAGAAATTTAACATGCAGTTAGAATGCAATTCAACAACACTGTGCAAAGATAAAATAGCATTTCTTAACATTATGGGACTTTTATGTGTGTTTAGTTATGTAGATTGCTCTATTAACAGAAAGTTTGGGGCATCTCAGGTGTTGGAAGTTTCAGCTACTTTTTTTACTTTATTAATAATTGTCTTCAAGTCGGACCATGATCTCCCATTTGCAAGGAAAGCTGCCACTTCATGCCACACTTTCTTAGTGACTTTATCAGGACTCAGCAGGAGCACTTTTAACCAGGCAATCCCTTGGTAGTTACTTCCACAGCTTCTGAATATGCTTTTGAGTTAAATTTGAGGCTTCTATGCTGCCCCCAGCTGGTTTAGCTTTCAAATTTCAACCTGAGCGGTATGCCGTTTATTTAATAATGCTTTACATTTTCATGTTTGGCATTTGATGAGAGTCCTATGAGAAAGACTTCTCTCCCCAGCATTTGGCTCATGTGATCCTTTGTATCTCTTCCAAAGTAAGTAAACCCAACTATCACATGTCCACATTCATAACTTTGGTAAGTTCATGGTTTGTAAATATCTACCATAACCCAGGATTATGAAATATACTCAGAATGGTGTCATGTATTGAGTACTGATTAATCACGTATGTGTATTAATTTACTAAGACTTATCACTAAAGGGGTAATTCTACATCTTTGTGATTTGTATATATTTACTTCTTAAGTATTTGTGCCAGGTAGTTCAGACATGTGTCAGACATGGTCATCAATTAAAAGCATTCAACATTTGTTCAAGAACTTAAATATCTAATCGTGAAAGGTGTTAAGAATAAATGCTTTAAAAGCTATGAAATATGAGTTTGTTACTTTTCCCTATGATAGGTATGAAAGAGCTCTAGCGGTGTAGTAGGTTGCTTTGAGCAGCTAACTTTTTGGAAGATTCTCAGGAGAAAGATGAGACTGTGTATATCTGCTAGGATTTTTTTTTAAGCCTCAGGATCTCAAAGGAGCAGCTCTACTCTGTCTTAAAGGGTCACCGTGAGTCAGAATTGATTCAATGGGAGTGTGTGTGTTGTTTTATAGTAATATTAGCAGAGCCCTGGTATTATTATTAACAGAGTTCGGGTGCTGCTGTGCTAGCCACAAGACTGGTAGTTCAAATGCACTAGCCTTTCCACAGACACTCTGCACAAAAGGTTGTAAGGAGTTGGTCTCAAGTTGATGCCAACGGTAAGTGGATAGTAGATATTGGTAACACTTGAAATGCTTTATACGCCATTGAGAGGAACCCTGGTGGGGTGATTATTATGCTTTGGGCTCAACCCACTAGGTCAGCATCTTGAAACAACCATCAGTTCTATAGGAGAAAGACTAAACTCTCTACTCCCATAAACTGTCAACGGTCTCAGGAACTCACAGACACAGATCTACCCTGTTCTTTAGGGTCAATGTGAGTCAAGATTGATGCAATGGCAGTGAGTTTGAGTTTTTGAATGCTTCAAGTTATTTACAGATGTATTGTATGAAGTTGGAACGTCAATAATTGACAGATTGAATGTCTGGAGCTTTTTACTCATTTTTTGTTACAGAAATGATGGATAAAAAGGGAAATTGATGTCAAAGAGAGACTATAGGAGATATTCCTAAGATTGTTGAGTGTGACTATATTTTGAAGTAGTTGTGAGATTTTGTTTTGTCTATATTTTTTTACTATATTTTATATAACATGGTTTTTTAATGTTTTCCTAAAATGTGAAAGTAAAAACTTGGTTAAAACTACCGTACTGTTATTTAATATGATGTAAATACTCATAAGCTTTGAGTAAATGGATATTATTATTATTTTCTATAAGTAATATAAAAATCAACCTTTTAAATTTTTTCTTATAGTGTTACCATTCCTGAAAAGTTGGAATACTTCATTAATAAATATGCTGAACATTCCCATGACAAATGGTCAATGGACAAGGTAAAAGACTGAGATGTGCTTTCTGAGTCACCAATGTCATTGTTAAATTGCGGTTACTGCACCAATGCATCTGACAGTGACAGTTTCTACTTATGAATGATCACTATGGGGGTAAGGAAGTGGTGTTAACAAACACGGGGACAAGGGAACAACATGGGACCCAAAATGGTAGTGAGGGGGGAATGATCAAGGGTAAGGTTGCATAGAGAAGAGGTAAAGCTGTAGCCCAGGTGGGGATGGAGCATGGTAGTGGGGCAGGAGGAAAGTCAAGGGAGATAGAGGAAGGAGCTGGGAGTCAAGGGGCATTAATGGAGGTCTAGACAAAGACATGTACATGCAAACATATATATGAGGATGGGGAAATAGATCTAAGCGTCTACATTTATAGGTTTAATATTAAGGTGGCGGAAGGACCTTGGGCCTCTACTCAAGCACTCCCTCAATGCATGATTATTTTCTTGTATTAAATTGGCACTCTATGATGCTCACTCTCCCGACACAACTGCTGAAGCCAAAGCGGGTGAACAAGTAAATCTGGTGAAGAAAGCTGATGGTGCCCGGCTATCAAAAGAGATAGTGACTGGAGTCTTAAAGACTTGAAGATAAACAAGCAGCCATCTAGCTCAGAAGCAACAAAGCCCACATGGAAGAACACACCAGCCTGTGCGATCGAGTGGTCCCAAAGGGATCAATTATCAGGCGTCAAAGAACAAAAAATCATATCATTGGCTGCACACCTCCATGATAGGATCGCTGAAGACACATGGGTTCATTAGCAAATGTGGTGAAGAAAGCTGATGGTGCCCGGCTATCAAAAGAGATAGTGTCTGGGGTCTTAAAGGCTTGAAGGTGAACAAGCGGCCATCTAGCTCAGAAGCAAAAAAGCCCACATGGAATAAGCACACCAGCCAGTGCGATCACGAGGTGCCAAAGGGACCAGGTATAAGGCATCATGCAAAAAAAAGATATATATGTATATATATATATATGTGTGTGTGTGTGTGTGTGTGTGTGTATGTATATATATATATATATATATATATTTTCAACATATTGAATGAAGGAGGAAGAACAGAGTGGAGACCCAAGGCTCAAGTGTCGGCCACTGGAGATCCCCTCTTAGAGGGGTTTAGGAGAGGAGATTGGTCAGTCAGGGTGCGAGGTAGTACCGATGAAGAACACAGCTTTCTCCCAGATGCTGGATGCTTCCTCCCCCCAACTACCATGATCCGAATTCTACCTTGTAGAACTGGATAGGGCAGAGGTTGTACACTGGTGCATATGGGGGCTGGAGGCACAGGGAATCCAGGGTGGATAATACCTTCAGGACCAAGGGTGTGAGGGGCGATGCTGGGAGAGTGGAGGGTGAGTGGGTTGGAAATGGGGAACTGATTACAAGGATCCACATGTGACCTCCTCCCTGGGAGATGGACGGCAGAGAAGGGGGTGAAGGGAGACTCCGGATAGGGCAAGATATGACAAAATAACAATGTATAAATTACCAAGGGCACATGAGGGAGGGGAGAGCGGGAGGGAGGGGAATAAAAGAGGACCTGATGCAAAGGGCTTAAGTGGAGAGCAAATGCTTTGAGAATGATTGGGGCAGGAATGTGCGGATGTGCTTTATACAATTGATGTATGTATATGTATGGGTTGTGATAAGAGTTGTATGAGCCCCTAATAAAATGTAAAAAAAGAAAAGGAAAAAAAAAGAAAATGATTAGGGCAAAGAATGTACAGATGTGCTTTATACAATTGATGTATGTATATGTATGGATTGTGATAAGAGTTGTATGAGTCCCTAATAAAATGTTTTAAAAAGAAAGTCTAATCACTATCAAGATAAGAAAATAAAATTTAATTACAATTTGCTAATATAATATTTTAACAAATTCTGTCATTAGCAAGTATGCTACACATGCAGCTAGGAATTTTATGACTTAAATGCACAATTTTAACTTTTAAAACATCTACAAATCCAATAAGAAAGATGGTCTCTAAGCACATTCAGTTTCTGGGGGTGAGAAGGAAACCACCAGTCACCAGAAGCGTCAAGAGGTGATGCTGACCCTTAAGGAAATCTTGTCATTTTAGATGAAAGATTTTTTAAAAGCCTAATACAGGTTCTAATCTCCTGTTATTATTTTTACTCCCAAATAGATCTACAGTTCACTGAAAAATCGATGTCATTGCCTGTTTTGTTTCTGTTCAAGTAGGCAATATAGGAGAGGAGGTTTAGCTTGTTTAGGCTGACCATATTTTGAAGTAGATGTGAGATTTTGGTTTTTTTTCAATATACTATATGTAACATGGCTTTTTAATATTTTTCCTAAAATGTGAAAGTAAAAACTTGGTTAAAATCACCTAACATGCATGTATTGAATATGATATAAACACTCATAAGCTTTGAGTAAATTAATATTGTTAATATTTTCTATTTTATTATAATTTCTATTTGGTATTTTAACTGCCACATAGATTTGTAGTTCACTAAAAAGTAGACTACATTACCTATATTCTGTGTTAACTAACTAAAGCAGTAAGAAAACATGGCGTAATCCTGCACATCACGAAATCTTCTAAAGGGAAACATCATGCTTCAGAACTCACCTATATCTTGGAACTGATTTAAATTTGAGAGGATGATTAAAATAGATTTGTCAAAGATGTTGAGTTGAAGTAGTGCAAAAATCTAAATTAAAATCATGGTTATGTGAACATTAGAAAAATATTCCAAAAAGTATAGAATATGCTAATTTTCATATTCAATCTCCGACCTTTCACTGACCAACCAAGTTCTCACCCCCCTCTTAAAAAAAGCCCTTTCCAGTTTTGATAAACATTATTCTCGATTCAGTAATAGATTTTTTTCAATAAATCAAGCAGGATTAACTAATTGTCTGCCTTATGTAAATGTACTGAGCTGGTAGGGGTAGCGATAGAAGATAATCCATCTAATTAACCTGATGGATTTATAGAGTAAACATTATAGGGAAACAGTTATATTTACAGATGGGCAAAATGATATTGAACAATCAATCTCCAGATCAGGGCAACTCCGTGATCCATGAAACAAAATGCGCCTGGCTGCACCATTCTTATGATATGTTGTGTGTTGAACTCTTGTGGTGTTTAGGCTTTCACTGTCTGAGTTTTGGAAGCAGGATTTTCTTCCCAGTCTGTCTTAGACTGCAGAGCATCACTGAAACGACTTCAGTATCATCAAAATATGCAACCTACTGAGACGGTTACATAGTGGTGGTACAGGAGGTGCATTGGCTGTGAACTGAACCTAGACTTCAGGCAGAGAAGACAAGCTTTCTATCCCTGGACCATCTATGCCCCCAGCACAAACATGCTCAGATATAATTGGCTATACAACTGGGGAAAATATCATTAATCAGGAGTGCTTTTAAGACACGTACTCCTGTTTAAAAGGAGCATTTCACATTAATTTATCATATGTGAAGTCCCAAAATACGGCAGGATTAATATAGAGCTTTGTATCATTATAACCTCTCAAGAGCGTGCCCATGGATACGATCTCTGACCAGGGCCTATTTAAGGAAGATGGGCATCTTAATCCCTGCTTTAGAAGACATGTTTCAGATGAGTATTTAAAATACCATTGACTAGGATGGCAATCTTTAGATTGATTTATGCTAGATGAAATTCAAACTATGGTTCGTATTTGGGTATATTGTGTTTATTTTATCAAAAACAATAAGCATATGCATACTTATATTCTCTAAAAGTAACACATTTTTTCCATTTCTGTAGTTGGCAAATGGGTGGATTTATGGAGAAGTATATTCAGACTCTTCTAAGGCTCAACCGTTAATGAAGCCATATAAACTATTATCTGAAAAGGTGAGGGTTTTGTTTTTATTGAGATGTTATATCGTTTTTAAGAATGTTTTTTCTTTTCAAAACATTTTCATTGTTTAATTTTCTTATTAAAGTATCTGCTTTATTTTATATGTACTGCTTTTACCACAATTTAAAGGTTTCATTTTTTTCATTTGTACTTTTTTCCCTATTTCCTTGTTCTATCAATATTTTACTGGTATTTGCTTCTCTACTTTAGACTTTTCTGTTCATTTTCAAATATTATTTCTTTCCTATATATTTAAGAACTGTATAAAAGAATCATATACTAAATAATTCTCTGATGAGGAATAACAAAGTAATATTTAATATGTTTACTATTAATAAGTTTTCATGTACTTTACTATTGTGGTGGGAAATCTTGAGAAGTAAAGTAAGAAGACCTTTTCTATCCTGATACTTTGAGAAGAAGATGTATTTCTCTGTTTAATCAAGTAGTTGAAAGTTTTCACACATTTATCATATAATCTGTCTTTTTTCTCCATGTTTCTTTTTTCCAATTTCAAAATCAGGAAACTACTAGTTTATTCTCAAGGCCTTAGTAATATAGAGCCCTTTTTAGCAACGTTCAAGTTATAGCTCAACTCAGACTCTGCTTTTCACAACTTTTATTCTCCCTAGTGTTTTTCTTCTTCTTATAAACAACCAATATCAATTTAATTTTTATAAAGTGAGGGAAGTCTATTTCAGAACAAGTAATTCAATATTTTTAATGTTTTGATTTAGAATAATAATATTTTTAATTGATATATTTATTTGTTTGTTTATCCTAGGAAAAAGAAATTTACCGCTGGCCAATAAAGGAATCTTTAAAAACTATGTTGGCTTGGGGCTGGAGAATTGAAAGAACAAGAGAGGGAGATTGTATGGCCCTTTACAATAGGACACGTCGTATTTCTCAGACAAGTCAGGTAAGAATTAAAGCAATGGAGTCAGTATTTATTTTAAAAGTAATTTTAACATTTAATTAATTAGTGGGTTCTTCAAAACAAATAACTGGAGATTTCTGAAGGCAATAATCATAGATTTGTTTGCTTTCAAAAAACAATAGTTTTATTGGCACATAATCCACATAGTATACAATTCAATAATTTAATCATAGCAAGAATAGGAGTACAGTGATTACCCTGATTGATTTTAGAACATTTTCTTCTTTCTTGTACTTATTATTGCCTTCCCATTCCTCCACCCCCACCCCAATCTCCCCTGCCATAACCCCAGAAAGCAATCAATCCAGTTGCTGGCCCTGGAGCCTTTCTTTCATTCTGGTAAGATCCATTTACAGCGGCACAAGGAGTTCAGTTGACATGTCAGAGCTCACTTTTCCTGGCCAGCATATAAATGAACAATTAATTTTAAGTTCCTGGAGTTTAACTAGTGAAAGGTGCAGTACATGTTCCCTAGTTTCCTTCTCAGTTCCAACAAGACTGAATGTTGTTCTTCAGGAGGAATGGGGTATTCAGGCAGTAATAATCATGACTGAGGCCTGGCTGGGTATCCCATACATGTAGGCTTGGGGTTGTCACGTTGCAAAGGGGAGACTCACAGCTTGACAGGCAGACCAAAAACTCAGAGCATGTGTTCCTTGGCCATGTCAAGGAAGCCTGGTTAGCAGAATGTAGTTCTGACCATGGCTCTTCAATGCTCAAGGTGTCAAGGGTAAGTCAGAGCCTTGACTCAGAGACATTGAGTTCTAAGACGGGCATGAAATGCTAGATATAAAAATTAATTACAAGGTTACCTGGGCTGATGACCACTGGCATATCATTTTCTCCCAGGAATTAAACATGTCAGTATCCTTTTCCTGATACTTCATGAGTTTGGTTTACACAAAATATTGCCATTGAGTTGCTTTCATAACAACCCTACAGCACAGAGTAGAGCTCCATTTTTGATCCTGTAAATAGTTATAGAAGCAGAAAACCTCTTTTCCCCCCCAGAGGAGCCACTAGTGGGTTTGAACTTCTGACCTAATCCACTGCACAACTAAGGCTCCTTGAAAATGCAGCACACACTTTCCTCACTAGATTGAATTTGGTTTTACCCTGTTTGACAAACAGTAAGCATAGATTGCATGCTATGCAATGGGAATAAAGAGGTAATTCTAATGACTCACAAAATGATATTAGAGCACATAAAATTCATCCGGATTTACTATTGCCACCTTATTGCATGGGTCTTAAAGACCCATGGCCAGAACTACACTATGTGAACCTCGCTTCCTTGGCATGGTAACCATGAGCATATGCTCTGAGTTTTGATGTGACATCGGTTACAGTAAAGAAGATAATGGATTAATTGAAATCACTTGCTGGATTTATTCTGGAGCCTGATTTGCTCAGTCTCCTCTCACTGTGTAGTAGAGAGATTTATAATTCAGAGAATTAGAGATACAAACTATAAATATGACATGAGATTTGAGAAAAGGATGAGATGGGCGAGAGAGATGCATCTGCTTAGGATATTACAGACATCTCCAAAAAAATAAAGAAAGAATGAAATTGGAACAAAGACTGGAAGAAAGTGGATATATCATGCAAACAGTTTGGAGGTAGAACAGACAGAATTCCCTAGCAGTGGCTATGGAGGAGGAACCAGAGGTGCTGCCATGAATTGGTTTACAGAGTGGGTGGTTATGTTAGCTGATGACGAGAACACAGAAGTGCTGAGTATTATGAGGGACTGGCACCCACATAACCAGAGGGTCTTATCTTGCATCTGACAGTGAGGTAGAGGGTGGTTTGCCTACACCTCTTTTGTGCTTTAGAAAGGTCCTTTTTATTCATCACCATAAACAAATGTAGGGCTGGCCAGGTGCCATACATACAAATGTTTAGCGATACAGTTCGTGGGAGTGTTGGCATATGTTCAGGTCCAAGGAAAGGAATATTCTGTGGTCTGCTGTGGGATGTATTTTAGATCCAGAAAATGAAGTATGAATATATGCTCAACCCATCTAAGAAACCATCTAAGATGCTCCATCTGGCCCTGAACATATGGTTCATTTGTGAGACTTCTCCCCTTAAACTGAGAATTGATTTGTAGTCAATTTGATTTTAAATGCTGTGGTAAATGGAATTGTGTCCCTAATATCCTGAAATCTAAAACAGGTGGACCCTTACATTTTATAGTTTTAGTTAGAGAGAGATGTGACTACAGAAGGATGCTTAGTTAGCTGCAATTCTGCTGACTTGGCAGATGGAAAAAGAGGCTCTGAGCCAGGGCACATGGGCAGCCTCTAGAAGCTGGCCAAGACAAGGAAATGGAAGTTCCTTAGAGCCTCCAGGGAGGAAGACAGCCCTGACAACACTTTTAGATTAGTTCTATTGGGACCCGTGCTGGACATCTAACAACTATATATTGTTATGCCACTAAATGTGTGGGAATTCATAATAGCAGTAACAGAAAACTAATCCAAATAGAGCACCCATTTAAGTATGGTAGTAATTAATAGTGTCAGCATTGCTAAGGGAGCGATGTGAAAGTGACAACATTGATTTTTGTTGTATCAGCAAATAGTTACGTTTCATATGAAAATAGATATGGGCACCTCGGGATGAATTTGGAATTTTCAAAAGAGAAGGGATACAACACAAGACTAAAATTAAGGGATACAACACGAGGCTTCAAAAATTGTGGGAGAATTCCCTTATCTTTTAAATCCATTTTCACTGACATCTTTGAAGCCCCCTCATAAATGTTCAAAAATAATTTATGAAAATGAGCCAGAGGTGAAAATTGAGGGACAGTGGTCGGAGACGTGAGCAGTGAGCAAGGTGGGTGATTCAGGGTATTTCCCAAAGAAGGTCAGTCAAGGAGCAACAAATAGTTGTACCAAATCTAGCAGGACTGCTTTGGTGGTAACTGGAAGAAAACAAAAACAAAATTCACTGCCATTGAGTCGATTGCAACTCCTAGTGCCCCTGTATGACAGGATAAAATGGACCTTTAAAGGGGTACAGAGCCTCAGCTTTCTCCGAAGAGTTGCTACTATTTTCAAACTTTGGTGCTGTGGTTAGCAGCCCAGCCCATAACCACTACATCAATTGGAAACTTGGAATGTTGTATTATTTGAGATGACAATTTTGACAGATTGTTGGGGAAGGAAATATCACAAGGAACAAGAAGAGAGAAGGTTAAGCCTTAGTTGGAACCTGTCTCCACAGAGTTTCAGCTCGGTAACTGTGAGTGAGTCCCTTATGCTTTCTAAGTCTATCTCGTCTCAGGAATAGTATATCAAAAGGAAAACATAAAAAACAGTAAATTTAGCAGCTTTCATAACACTTGGATCATCACCTTTCAGTTAAAGTGTAGCAAGAGGGGAGACAGATAATATATGTATCTTATAATCTTCTGCTGTCAGTTGTCATCAAGTTGGCAGCAGTTCATGGTGAACATATGCACAACAAAATGCTGCTTACATTTCCAAGGTATTGAATGTATACTTGAGTAATAAGCAAAAGAAAAGTTATCACAGGTTTATCACAGGTGACTAAAAAGATGATTAATTGAGCAAGGTCTTAGAAAATGTGATAAGGAATAGAGATTCTCTTTCCTTTAATCAGGAGAAAAAATGTGAGCATCAATTCCCAGGTGACTTTCAGGACGTCTTTGCCGTTCTGGGGACGACGGGGAATAAAGTGGGGGCAGCAAGAGGGGTAAAGTAGTAACGAAGGATGCAAATAACGGTCTGTAGAAAGATAAGTAATCAGAGATTTACCAGGCCACGTCCAAATAAATGTTAGGATGTAAAGGGATTTTAATCCCTTATCTAGGGTGACTCTTAACAGTGATCTATATCAGCAAACAGAATGGTGGGATAAGGACGACAGCGATGATGGTAGTTATAGGGTGTAGTGGTAGTGGTCGTAGACAGAAATAATAATAATAATTAGGCAACATTCATGGACCAGTTTCTGTATGTTGAATATATATTGACTAATGTCATTCTCACCTTTGAGGTAAATTGTGTCATTAGACTGAGCCCCATTTAACAGCCAAGCACACTAGTCCTATGCTGTAGAGCCCAAGCAGTCTCTCACTACAGATAGAGTTTACTTCGTTACCCAGGATATCAAGCAGTCGTTCACTATCCATAGAGTTTAGTTCATTATCCAGGACATGGAGCTAGACAACAGCAGAGATTGACAGGCTAGTGGTAAGAATAGTTCCTGGGGCAATTTTTAAGTTTTGAGGAAATTTATGCCCATCTAATCTTGTTATTTTTCATTGATATAAAAGGTAAGATTAAGGTGATGAGCAAGCTTGATAGTTAAAAATACTGACCTTTTTTTCATTATGAATAGAATAGAAAATCAATAAATATTAACTTAAAAGCAATGAGGTTGGACAGGGTCAAGTTAGAGTATGAAGTGTTTTGAATTTTCTGTAACTTTTATCAGTTTGGTAGTATACTATTCTTTTGCCTGACCTATCAATGTTCAGCTAGGTAACAAAAATATTACCAATCTTTATACTTATTGTTTTAAATTGAAATTCAGAATTTTCTTTTAGATTGTGTAAGCCTTTGAAAAAAATCTTAGGTAATGTAAAAATACACTTTAAAATAGAACCAGGAGCTTGCTTGGGGAATGACAAATGTTACCATTATTTGATGATACCAATCAGTTATAAAGATACAGGAAACAAGCATCACAACATAACTAGTAGGTTGGCTGTGGTTGGAGCTCATTTTTTCATTACACCATACTTATAAAAAACAAAACACTAAACACAAAGCAACAACGGCTGTTGAGTTGATTCTCACTTGGGTGGTCACGTGTGTAGATCAGTTTGTACATAAGGCTTTAAAGTAGCTGGTTTTTCAGAAGTAAATCACCAAGCTTTTCTGACCAGGCACCTCCAAGTGGAGTCAACCTCCAGAGCTTTCAGTTAGCAGTTGAGTATACTAAACCTTTGCACTTATTTATTACCCTCCTTTTTATATTGTAACAACCACATGGGGAAATCCTATCTTTTAAATTTTACTTTAATTCATATTTAAAAATATAGAGAATTTTGAAATATACAAAATTTTAATTTTAAATTATAAACACTAATGAGAACTCATCCATAGTACATTTTCATTATAGTCGCAGTAAAATGCACTATTTTATAGAAAGAGACGAGAGCCTAACATGGTACTAAACTTTGCAGGGATGATGAGAGAAAAAATTGTATTTCTCAAAAGCCAAAATTTTGAATTAAAGAAGTCTTTTGGTTATTGAAAATGTCTTCATAAACTATTGTATATGCTATTTGTACATCCAGTTTAAATTAAAATGTAAGTTATAGTTTATCATAAGAATATTTATTATGTAGTAGAATATATTTACTTGGGAGACCTCAGGATGCAAGAAACTCTAGAAGAAGATGAGCCTTTGTCTAAAGTAATGTTTCATAATTCTCAATGCACTTTACAGTTAGTCCAAAATAGTTGCTAGGCACACAGATACAATTTAACATGATTGCAAAATCTTTTGTATAAATTCTTGCCAGTTTTATCTGAGGAAACATTATGTTTGCAAATTATTTGCTAGTTGTTTCATAGGTAGTACCTAAAGTACTACTTAAGTCTCTCCCCAGTTTTTCTTTTTTACCAGTTGTTATTTTTGCACATAAATCATCTAGGTTTCCATAGATACTGCCCATGGCTATAGCCCCCGAGCCATTGACATGAGTAATGTTACACTCTCCAGAGATCTACATGTAAGTAATGTTAATTTTTAACTTATATTACTAATTTTCATTCTAAAATGTCATACTTGCCTAGCACTTTCCTGTATATGTTTTAAGTCATGATTTGTTTAAATGTGATGATCATAAGGAGTTTGTATTTCTAATTCTTTGTATAAAGATGATACAATTTTTCTTGCAAAATTATAAATTTTTAAAATTAATATTCATCTTTAAAATTCTTACATTATTAAATAACTTGCTTGAAAAGGAAATAAATACTTAAATGATTTATTTATGATGTTCAAAGGGTACCACAATTAGTCATAAAGCAATATATATTTTAAGTTGTTTATTAAGGAAAATGATAGTATTGTGCTGGCTCCATCCATAGACTTATCTGTTCTTCTTTGTTACTAACGATCCTACTTATGAAATCACTGGTTGAGTGAAAGATTAACTGTGTTACCAGGAACCTTGATATAGTTTGTTTTTCCCATAGTACTGGCATTATTAGTGTTATCTAAAAGAAATAAAGATGTAAACATAAAACATCTGTATTGTTATTGTTCCTGTGTTACTACATTAAAATGACATCCACACTCCCAAAACCAAACTCATTACATCAAGTTGATTCCAACTCATAGTGACTTTAGATAGGGTTTTTGAGGCTGTAGATCTTTATGGTCACAGACAGCCTGGGCTTTCTTCCACAGAGCAGCTGGTAGGTCTCAGCTTTGAACCACTAATCTTGCTGTGATAAATCCAAACATCAGTAGTGAAAGGAATCTTAGAGGTAATCTTATCCAAAACATCACAGAGGGGGTTGACATCCAAGTTCCCTCACCTGTATATGGTTGCTATGAGGTTCGAATTGACTCAAAGATGGTGGTTATAATATTCTTTATGTTTAGTGGTTAATTAGGTTAAGATCATCTTTTAAGACTTTGGAAATTAAAAAAATAAATAACTTGTAACATAAATATGTATAGCCATTTTTGTTTTCATTACTGCGTTAATAAGACATGTCTTTAAATATTATAAAATAATAATGAGAATTCCATCAAATGCAGGAGAACTTTGAAGTTTACCTCTTATTGTTGATTTGATTCCAACTAAAGCGACTCCACTGGAGAGAGTGGAGCTTCGAGTCACGTGTGGGCTCCAACTTCAGACATTTCTTTTTTTTTTTTTAAATCATTTTATTGGGAGCTCATACAACTCTTATCACAATTCATACGTACATCAATTGTGTAAAGCACATTTGTACATTTGTTTCGCTCATCATTCTCAAAACATTTGTTCTCCATGTAAGCCCCTGGCATCAGCTCCTCGTTTTTCCCCATCCCTCTTTTATTTCTTTTTTTTTTACATTTTATTAGGGGCTCATACAACTCTTATCACAATCCATACATATACATACATCAATTGTATAAAGCACATCTGCACATTCCCTGCCCCAGTCATTCTCAAAGCATTTGCTCTCCACTTAAGCCTTTTGCATTGGGTCCTCTTTTTTTTCCCCTCTCTCCCCGCTCCCCCCTCCCTCATGTGCCCGTGGGAAGTTACACATCATTATTTCAGACATTTCTTTTGGTTAGCAGCTGAGCACTTAGTCATTGCTCCGCTAGGGCTCCCTTGTATAGGGCTGGCTGTATAATTTGGCAATTAAAATTTTTTTTCTGGATTTCAGGTTCTAAATCAAAGATCTGTACTTTTATTTTATGATATAAAATTAGTTTACCAATAATACTGCATGGTTTTATTACTGGAAAGCATATTTTGCTCTTACATTTTGGAAAGCAATGCTATCCTTTCCTACTCATTAAACAGCTGCTAAATATCTTCTTCACTTAAGGCGATGGCAGAAATGATGGCTGAGAACTACCATAACATCTGGGCCAAGAAAAAGAAACTGGAACTGGAATCCAAAGGTAATCTTTCTAAAGATTTTTTACTAGAAAAATCAGAGTCCAACTACATAAGTAGAAGATGTGGTTCAAGAAAACAAAAATTTATAGGTCAAGATTTCATTATATCTTTATTTTATAATAATGGTTTAGATATATCCATGATAAGCTTAAGATAGAGAGCCTGTAGTTCCCTGACTCCATTTCCCCCCTTCTTTTGACACTTCGCTGTAGATTCAATATTCTTCACCAACACCACAGTTCATATATTTCCATTTTTCCCTTGTCTTTCTCTTTTATTTGATTTTTAAATTTTTCTCTTGTGAATTAAGTGGCCCACACAGAGATTAGTTTTCCTTTAACAGTACATGTACATTTTATTTCATATTACTGATCGAAACTCCCATTTATAAAACTCCCTCTCTGTGCTTTGTATTTCCAAGCTTCCCTGTACTTAGCCATTCGGAACTTTACCCTTGGGTAAAATTTTGCCCTTTTGAATTCATATGGTGTTCCTACTTTATAAGTGTTATTCCCATTATAGGCCAATTGTTTGGTTGGAAATGAGCTTTCATATGAATAGAAGTCAATAGAAATGTCCCTGGCTTTGGTCAGATGTACTTAGTCCTCAAAGTGTCATGTTGGACTGTTCACCAAAGGAGACATTCAGGCAGTCAACAAACATATGAAGAGATGTGCATGATTATTATCCAGTTGAGAGATGTGAATCAAAACAGCAGTGAGATAACATCTCACTCCAAAACGAATAGTAAGGTTAAAAACAAACTGTGTGAGTTCCGGTTGACTAGATAAACAAGTTTAGAGACACATATATGTGTAAGAGAGAACTTTATATCAAGAAGGAATTAAGCATCTATAAAATATCCCATCCCAGTTTAGATCAAGTCCATAAGGTCAGTATTAACCGTTAAGTCTTATCTTAGCCCATGAATTCCTCTTCAGACTCACACAGCACAGGTAATGATGCCAAACGCAGGAAAATCACAGGTCGGTGGTGGAAAGTCCTGTAGATTCAATGTCAGTGGCTGCATCTCCAGGGCTCTGGCTGCCATCGGCGTGGCTCCATGTGACTTGCCAATAGGAAGTTAAAGCAGAGAGGACATGTGTCCTGCTTCTAGGAAGGAAGAAAGAAAGTCCCAATATCCTCATAAGAAGGTCATACCCACAAGGAGGGAATCACCAGGCTCTGATGTAATTGACAGGCTAGACTTCACCTCTTCATTCTTATTTATCAAGTTGACATGAAATTGTGTAACTACCACACAAACAAACAGAAACAAGAACTGATTTGGTCAGAAAGCTTAGAACACTTGCACACTGCTGGTGGCACTGTGAAATGACATAACCATGGTGGAAAGCTGTGTGGCATTTCTTCAAAAAGTTGAGAATAGAAATTACATAACAGTAACCCCCTACTTGGTATATATGCTAAAGAAATAAGAGGTATACCATGATTTTACATACTCACCCATGTTCAAAGTAGCAGTGTTCACCACAGCAATAGAATACTATGCAAAGTTAAAGAATAATGATGAATCACAAAAGCACCTCATAACATTGATGAATCTGGAAGGCATTATGCTGAATGACATTAGTCGATCAGAAAAGGACAAATATTGTAGAAAACAACATTTACAAAATGTCAATAAAAGGATTCACACAAAAGCAAGCAAATGTTGATGATAACCAGGGGCAGAAGGGAACATAAATCACAGGTTATTTGTAGATGAGTTTAACTGGGGTGAGGAGAAAGATAATGCACAAGAAGGAGTAGATTAAAATTGATGGAGGCAGGATAACAGTGATGACCTACAAGTAGATGCTTAGGTAGATACGTGGGCTGAACAGGTAAGGAGAAGGAAAGCGGGAATATACCAACAAATATACATATTTGGCAGAGGGAGCTGTATAGATTAAAATTATGGATACCTCTTAGACACAACATATCTCCTCAAACGAATGATTAGGTAGGGCTGGGTTATTAGGACCACAGTCTCGGGATGGGGGTGGGGAAAGCCTATTGGCATAATATAGTTCACAAAGACAATATTCTATTATTGGGTGCTTAAATACTCCTGAGCAGTCATCTAAGTTTCAGCTACTGATGTCGCTCCATCTGAGGTAACAAGAGTAATGAAAATCAAATCGGAAACAATTAGGCCAATAAAATATTGGACCGCACATATATCAGTCTTTATAACTCTGAGATGGGGAAAAAAAACCAAAACTAGCTGATGTCACTCTTTCCCTTGTAACTGTTCTAAACAGATCCCATTAGAAACCCCTAAAAAAGGGGGAACAAAATTCACAATTATGAGAGATCAGCCAGAGATTTGTTGGACCCCCAAAACTATGGCCCTTCCCTTGAGGTCTGGAAATGAACTCATCTCTGTGATTAAAATAATGTATTACGAGCAAAAGGGCGGCATTTACCCAAGGAGAAAGTTAAGAGGGCTAGGAGAAACAGGAAGCAGGGAGGAAATGGGATAAGTGATAGGACTGAAGTTGATGAGATGAAATAAAATGTGTATGAATTATTGAATTTAAAACTGATATGATATGCTGTGTAAACATTCACTTAGTCCACAATACACTTTAAAAATTCAGTGGAGTGCCATTGGGGCATAAATATGTAGCATCTTTACTATAGCTCGCCCACTTAACTGTGTAAGTGCGTCTTTTCTAATATAATCTTTCTCTTAACCACTTAGCCTGCCTTTGCTAATGCTCATCCAAAGATCAATATACCTTTTATATACAGTTTCTGATCTCCCCATTACTGTTTGACTCTATTTGGATTATGTTAAGGTTTCTTACGTGCTTTTTCAAGTTCTTTTTTGCTGGTTATATTTAAAAATACTAAAATAACCTCTTATTCTCTCAGTCATTTTCAAATGTTTTCCCCATTATTTTTTTAAATTGACTGTATCCTATACTAATTATCTCTTTGTTATTTATTCAGCAATAATCTAAACATTGTTTATAACCTAGATACATACTTGTTTTCTTCGAACATTTCTGTAAAGTTTTCTTTCCCCCAACCAGAATATAATCTTCTAGAGTTTAGTGCTGTATCCGTATTTCTTGTGTAATCGTTATTGTAAAATTCTGAGTACCAAATATCAAACACTAAGCAGCAGAGTAGTAGTCATGGAGACTGGCTACGGAGAATTACTGGTCTCCTTTCCCCAGCAGATTCCACATACCAAACTGCTTTATTACAAAATCTGACCCAGAGTTAGGTCTGTTTTTATAGAATCGCTCCATAAATGTTTGCTGATTTGTTGCCCTACTAGTTGTCTGATTAGCTGGCTAGCTTGTTGTCCAGCAAATATGTAATAGAGTATACTTAGTGAAATTCTGTAAATGGCATTATCCGACCTCCTTCCTGGGGGACAGATGGACAACAGAAAAGTGGGTGAAGGGAGATGTTAGACAGGGCAAGATATGACAAAATAATACTTTATAAATTATCGAGGGCTCATGAGGGAGGGAGGAGTGGGGAGGGAGGGGGAAAATGAGGAGCTGATGCCGGGGCTTAAGTGGAGAGCAAATGTTTTGAGAATGATGAGGGCAAGGAATGTACAAATGTGCTTTACACAATTGATGTATGTATTGATTGTGATGAGTTGTATGAACCCTTAATAAAATGATTTTTAAAATAATAAAAAATAAAACAAAAAAAGTTTTTTAAGCAGTATTTGCAAGCAGAATACATAGGAGAAAAAAAATCTATTCCTCTCCACCACCCTTAATTTGTTTAGTCACCATGAATAAATGTAAATTAATAAGGGTACTTCTTTTATAAATATGCCTGCTAGGAAATCAACATTTGCTTTAATTTCTAGGCCAATTATGTAGGTATTCTAGGTTCAAGGCTTTCTTTAAGGCATTCCAAGCCATTCATACCGCTGCCCCCCTCTAGGATGTGTCGGGATTCCTCTTGCATGATTGCAGTATGTGATCAGTTTTCACATACGTGGAACCCATCATATGCATCTCTTTGTGAAGCAGGAAGGACTACAATGGGAGACAAGCCAGAGAAACATGGACGTACACAATACTGGGTCTCAGGTGTTTGAAACTCAAAAATAGAGAATTGAATCATAGGAAAGAAAGATAAGGTTAGAAACAACGTACGATTTTGAAGCCATAGCTACTTGTCTTTTCTAAAATGTAACTTTTCTTTCTTCTGCAACTTGTTCGGCGGTTACAGTTCGATAGCCACCACATGTTCTGCCACCGCTAAGGAGATCTGGTGGGAAATACCTTTCTGTGCTTTCCTTAGCAGTGTCTTTCCTCAACAGAAAAAAAGCGACAAGACTATGAAAGTATTAAAAATACGTAAAGAACTAGTTTTCTTTGACTTTTTTATTTGCTGACGTTATGCATTGTGTATTGTAATGCTCTGTCATCAAGCCATGGAGCGATCTAATACCAAGCCCTCGATGCTTTCTCATGGATTCATTCCAAAGCTAGGAGGTTTGAGGAGGCATTCTAGGAATCACCTATCCATATTCATTTTTTTCTTGTATTTACTTCCATCCATTCCCCTCCTAACACAAACTGTATTTATAATTGTGTTACAAATGGGGGAGCAGAATATGGGAGGGGCAAGGTCACTCTCTACTTTCCGTCAGTTATTAAGTGATGCAGCACAGATTTAGGACCCAGTCAGCAGCTGCCTTCAAAGTTTTAGGGTTCTTTTCTCCTTTTTTTTCCTCCCAGCACCCCTTTCTTCCCCCAATTGACTACTGTCTGACCTCCAAATCATTGTGGAATATAAATTAAGTTGTAAAATTAACATAGTTTGTATGCGTAATTATAATACAATTGTAATACAGCTCTTCATAGGTTAAAGTCCCAAAACAATTAAATGAGATGTTTTTAAAATTTTAAACGCTTGTATTTGTCATGAATATTTTTCTGCTAAATTATTTCTTTGATTATGATAGAAGTAAACCTGAACCTGGGAACATTTTAAATCTTTCTCATTGGTCATAAAATGCTGGTTAGTATTGTCTTCTGACAATCTTGTTGAACATGCTTGACTTATATCCTGTAAGAAACTAACTGATGGTTCTATTTAATGTACTCTTTCTTTGTTAGCTTGGAAGTTAACATGCATTTGTTCACTTGTGATGGTAAGGTGCATTTAAAGATCAGAAAGTTCTGTGTAGTGAGTACCTTTCTGTAGATGGCACTCGAGTTCTAGTAAAACATAGAAATTCTCCTTTGTACTTTTGTTTGCCTATTTATTTTTGTGGGAAAATTTGACATTTGGGATTTTCAGTAACTCATATTGATACATCAGGCTCCGTGTTTTCATTATAAATCAAATGAAATATTTATTTTCATATTTTTCTTTCTGGTATTCGCTTAGCATTTATAGTTTAGAGCTCTTCAGCACTCCACACAAAATATTTTTACCACACTTACAAGAGGGTGCCCCTCTCCCAAACCAGAATGGCGCTGGGCGGAGCACACTGAGCAGCTCACGCTCAGTGAACACACCACGTGACGCTGCACGGGACAGTTCTCTTTGGTCACAGTGACTCTTTTCATAAAAGCAGGTTAGTTCCAACCTCCTCTTTTTCTGATGGCCATTTTAAAGAACAGTATGCAGCTATGAAATTTTATTTCCTGTTTGGGAAAAAATGCCACAGAAACTGTTGGGACATTGAACACAGCTTACAAGGCCAGTGCTATTGGAAAAACTAGAGTGTATGAGTGGTTTTCTCATTGCAAAAAAAGGTGAAATGCCAATGGATGACAAACCTCATTTTGGACATCAGTGAACTTCCTCAACATACAAAAATTTTGACTCAGTGCATTTGGAGTTTGTTTCACCAGATTAGACTCTTATCAAGCTTTCTATTTAGAGGATCTGAAAAGATTGTGTGTGACAAAAAAGACCTGATTTGTGGCAGACGGGACTAGTTTTGCAAACACAAGAATGCACCTGCTCATGCAGCCTTCTCAGCGCACCAATTTGGGGCAAAAAGCAGCATTCTTTTCTAGCCCCACCCATCGTACTTACATGACCTCCCTCCTTGGGACTTCTTTTATTTCCACGAATGAAGAGGAACTTAAAAGCACAGCAATTTGATAACATAGAAGAGGTGAAGGAAAAGACGAAGGAGGGGCTATCAGCTATCCAAACAGATAAGTTTTAAAAATGTTTCCAAGAATGGAATCGCAGATTTGGCAAATATGTTAAGTGTAATGGAGAGTGCTTTGAAGATGATAAGGTTATTTTGTTAAAAAAATTAATAAATAACTTTAAAATATCCATTTTGGGGGGGAGGTACTGCCTCGTATTTTATAATTTTACATTTGGGAAAGAAATAGCATGCTATTCACTTTGTTGGTACTATAAAAGCGTTCTTTGAGTTAACAATACATTTTGACATTTTTTTAAATTAATAAATCTTTTTATTGGGGCTCATAAAGCTCTTATCACAATCTGTACATACATCAATTGAGCAAAGCACCCTTATACATTCGTTGCACTCGTCATTCTCATAATTCACCTTCCACTTGGGTTCCTGGAATCAGCTCGGTTTCCCTTTTTTTTCCCTTTCCCCTCCCTCCCCGCTCCCCCCCCCTGGTCCCTTGATAGTTTAAAAATAATTATTATATCGTATCTTACACTCCCCGGCATCTCCCCTCACCCACCTCCCCATTGCCATCTCTCAGAGAGGAGGTTACACATAGATCTCCAAGATGGGTTCTCCCTTTCTATACCCCCTTCCCTAATATATTATACTAAAATGTTTTTTAATGATTAGCTATTCTTAAATACCCTGTAAAATGTTCAAATCTAAAATAATATTTTTAATATTTTCTCCACAATAAGTACACTAGCTAAAGGTTGTTTCGCAAATTTTAAAAATCAATACATGTTTGTTATGCTAATTAAATATTTAAGAAGAATCAACTTTTAATATAACATATCCAAGTATATATTTTTTGGCATATTCAGAAATAATAGGACTATAAAGTACTCTTTGATCTTGGTTTCATAAAAATTTCATGTTCAAATATGTTTTTCCCTTGTGAGGTAGAAAATGAAGTATAAATTTTGAAACATGCCTTATAATTTTACTAGACCCAATTGTGCATTAAAAAAATCATTTTATTTGGGCTCATACAACTCTTATCACAATCCAAGCATACATCAATTGAGTAATGCACCCTTATACATTCGTTGCCCTCATCATTCTCAAAATTCACCTTCCGCTTGGGTTCCTGGAATCAGCTCATTTTCCTTTTTTCCCTCCCCACTTCCTCCCCACTCCCCCCTCCTTCATGAACCCTTAATAATTTATAAATTATTATTTTATCTTATCTTACACTGCCCGGCGTCTACCTTTACCCACTTTCTTGTTGCCCATCCCCCAGAGAGGAGGTTATATGTAGATCCCCGAAATCAGTTCCTCCTTTCTACACCACCTTCCCTCCCAGTATTGCCACTCTCACCGTTGGTCCTGAGGGGTTCATCTGTCCTAGATTTCCTGTGTTGCCAGATCCCAACTATACCGCGGGGCATCCTCTGGTCTAACCAGGTTTGCAAGGTAGAATTGGGATCA
Organism: Tenrec ecaudatus; assembly: GCF_050624435.1. Classification (NCBI taxonomy): domain Eukaryota; kingdom Metazoa; phylum Chordata; class Mammalia; order Afrosoricida; family Tenrecidae; genus Tenrec; species Tenrec ecaudatus. The sequence goes on along the minus strand of NC_134537.1, from coordinate 61,682,802 downwards.
TGATAGTTGGGGGATAGGGGTGGTGAGGAAGTGTTTAAGAACTAGAGGAAGGTTGTGAGTTTCATTATTGCTACACTGAACCCTAAGTGACTCATCTCCTCCCCACTACCCCTCTGCAAGGGATGTCCAGTTGTATACCGATGGGCATTGGGTCCTCATCATGTACTACCTTAATTCACGATGATATGATTTTCCCCCCGCCTTTGTGATCACACAATGATGTTTTTCGTTCTTCCTCAGGGTTGGGTGACTTGTAGCATATTCTTTGAGTCTTTCCTTGCTCTGGAAGACCCTTATCTCACCATCTATCTTAATGGTTAACTTAGCAGGTTACAGGATTCTTGGAGAGGCATTATTTTTCTTCCAGCTTTTGGAAGATGTTGCTCCATTCTCTCCTCCTCTTCATGGTATCTGCTGATAGGTCTGAGCATATTCTTACCTGTGCTCCTTTGTATGTGACTGTCTTCCTTTCTCTTACTGCTTATAAAATTTTCTCTTTTTCCTCTAAGTTGGGATATTTTTACTATGATATGTCTTGGTGTGTTCTTCTTGGGATTAAGTCTAGCTGGCGTCCTTTCTGCTTCCATTAATGAGTCTCTGGTTCTCCCTTGTTTGAATGGAAACGTTTTCTTCCAGAAATGTTTTGCTACTTGGCTGACGCTTGTGTGTTTTGTTGTGCTCTGGTACATTGATTACTTGAATATTATTCCTCTTCATAGCATCTGTCATTGATATCAGGCTATGCTTCTTTAATTTTCCTATCTGACTGTCTTTCTCACTTGATTAGGTCTGTTTGTCCTCGAGATCACTGATACGGTTCTCTGCCTCAAGCCTAATCGTAAATTCTGTGACCTTGTGTGTGGCTTCTGCTACCTCCTCTGTTAGCTTCTTCAGTTCCCTTTGGTGGGTGGAGTACATCCCATCTATTGTGGACTTCATCTCCTCTATCATTGCATCCTTATTCTTGGTTGCTTCCCTTAGCTCCTGTATTACTACTAGCAGACTTCTTAAAACTTCCTTCTGTGGCAGATCTGTATCTGTTTCTTCTATGAGAGACGTTAGCTCTGCTACTAAGTTTTGTCTCTGTTTTTTGTTGGGAGTGTTGTGGTCTGTTGACTTTTCCTTGATCCTTTCATAGATCCCATGCTTCAGGGAGGCCAGGGTAACCTTCTCTGTGTTACTGCTAAGGATTCTTTCAGGCAACTAACTGCCTATGACCTACTATAAGGATGGGTCAGACTGCTATATAGGCAGAGTTCCCCAGTGGCTTAGTGACCAGCAGTGTTGAGATGTTTCAGCAACTGGAGTGGGGGCTGGAGGCTCAGTAAGTGCCCTCAGGCTACTTTGACATGGTTTGTCAGGGTTCCCTTAGCAGCCTTTTTTTCTTTAGTAATAAACAAGAATTTTAATGGTTAAAAAATTGAAAATAATTTTTAACAAAATTTTGGGCAGATAAAGGAAAAAATGGAGAGGGAAGAAGGAGAAGCTCTAAAAGAGGAGAGAAAATAAGTGATAGTAGTACAAGTGAAAAAAAGAGATAGAAGGGAAACCTATAGAAAAGGGGCAGAAAATAAGTACTAGCAATAATGAAAAAGGAAGAAAGAGAGAAAAGGCAACACAGAAAGTAAAAGAAAGAAAAGAGAAAAACAGAGTGAGATAAAAGTTGTGTATATGTATATATATAAATTTCCCCCCTTCTTTTCCCTCTAAATTCTACGGATGGCCAACAGAACGTGGAGGTGGGGAAGCCTCGCTGTCATTTGACTTGGTGCTGATCTGGGCTCCGGTGCCGGTCTTTGTGGAGGGGATATGCTCTTCAGATCAGCAGGCCCTCCCAGGTCCCTGCAGACCTGTAGAGTTGGGCCTGTGGGCGGGGCTACACAGACAGGAACAGCTCCCCACGGATGGGCTTCCTGCACCGGCTGGACAATGCTGGGCCGCTTCTGGTGCTGAGCGAGGCACAGGCAGCAGTGCCTGCCTCCTTTGCCGGCTGGGGAGGGCTGGGGCAGGCTTAGGAGCTGGCACTGGGGACCCCACAGGGCCCCTCGGTGGTGAGAGCCAGCTGGAGCACACAGACGGCTCCGACGGGGACTGCAAAGGCAAGTCCTAGGCTCCCTCGCAGGTGGGGACATTTATTGCTTAATCTGCTGGCCCTGTGACAGCGCAGGCAGGCTCCGCATTGACGTGGTCGAGCCGGATCGGACAGCGGCGGCTCTGGCGGGAAACTGCGGGCAATGGCGCTTGCCCTCCGCCCAGGCTCAGAGCTCGGAGCAGCTGGAATCCCCGCAGTGCAGCGGGGTGGGCAATGCCACTCCCGCAGGAGTGCAGGACCCTGTCGCTCGCGCTCCCAGTAGGCAGGGGCACCCACTGTTGCGCCTGGCGCTGTCGACGCTGGGAGGGGCGCCCTCAGCAGGCACACTCAGCGCCCCGGGCAGCGGCTACAGGTCTGCAGGCTGGCCCGCAGTGGCTCCGGCGGAAACGCAGGGTGGGGTAGGCGCGGGCTGGCCTATGGTGCGGCTCCAGCCGGTGGGAAGTGCTCAGCGCAGGTTCTCGGCCGGGAGTGGAGCGGGCGCTTAGCTGACCAGGGTTAGAGGCCAGGCAAACGGAGTGCCGGAGTGCCGGTGGAGAGGTCCCAGGCAGCGGTGTGGGTGGATGCTCCCCCGTGGGGGTCTCCAGGCAGCCCCTGGTGGCCTGCAGGTCAGTTACCCGGCCTTGGACGAATGCAGGGAGGGACGCAGGCCCAGGGGCACATCGCTGCCACGTTGGGAGAGGGGAACCATGGGAAAGGGAAGCTTCTCTCCCAGTGGGGTCCTGTGAGTGGGCAGCTGCTGTAGGGGGGCTGTGCGTGTCTCAGCAGGGCAGGCAAGCACTCTGGACTTGGGGTCCTGGTCTGGGGGTGGAGTGGGGCTATAGCTAGTCGTGGCTGCGATGGCGGCAGCCTAGTGACCAGAGATGTCCCACGAATCGTGTCCTGTATCACCAAGGCCCAGACTCAGGACAAATGCGTGGGGTGGGGGTGAAAGGCCTTGTGCGCTCTACGATTAAGGAAACTCACAAGTCCTGTATTGTGGTCATACTATATTGTTGTTTCTGTAAGTGCTATCAGAAGGACATACTCCTAGGTCCTGTGCCAGCCTCACAATGGTTGCTATGTTTGAGCCCATGGGTACAGACACTGCATCACACAATCTTACTGTAAGACTTCTCTTTTTTTAACTAATTTTGCCAAACATAATATCATTCACCTGGGTCGGTCTCTCTTGATAACAGATCCAAAACATCTGTGGCTAAGTTTTCCAATCCTCAAGTTCATCGAGTCATTTAACTAAGCTTTCTCCAAGATAAATTTGTGCGTTCTCTGGAAGTCCTGAGTATTTTCAAAACCTTCACTGTAATTCAAAGGCAGCCAATCTTCTCGTCTTTCTTATTCATTGCCCAGCTTTCACATGCATACGATGTGCTGTAAACACCATAGTGTGGCTCAGTCACACCAGAGGAACAGCTTTTCTCTTTAAAATGTAGAGAGGGGTGTTTGGGTGGTGCTTTTTTTTATAACGGATTTTCCCAAGAGAATGTGCTCATTGATTTTTTTTTGACTGCTGCTTCTATGGGCCTTAATTTTGAATTCAAGTAAGATGATAGCACTGATAACTTCAAACTTTTCTGTGCTTACCATGATGTTGCCTTTTGCTCCAGTTGTGCGGATTATTATTATCATTATTATTAAAGTGTAATCCATACTTCAGACTGTACTCCTTTTTCTTCATCAGTAAGTGCTTTCCATCTTCTTTCCTTCTGCAAGAATGGCTGATCCATCTTTCTATTGTAGGTTGCCATGTAGTCCGGTGTTTCAGAGTGTTTGCTCAATATACAGATTAAATAAGTGCAATGAAAGGATACAATCCAGAGACAATGTTTCCTGACTTTAACCCATGACTCTTCATCTTGGTTTGTTATGTCACCGTTTTTCCTTTTAGATTAAATTTTTTAACTGCTATGTGGTATACTTGTCTTGATTTCCTTTAGGAGGGGGAAATCATCCCCTACTGGTGCCGTATGATACACTGACTGCCAAAGAAAAAGCCAAGGACAGGGAAAAAGCCCAAGATATTCTCAAATACTTGCAGATCAATGGATATGCTGTATCCAGGTAAAAGCATATAGAATCCAGTTACACATTATTTTTAGAACATGGAATATTTAAATATCACCCTCATATTTTAAGCCACAGATGACTCCGGTGATCTTTAAACTAACTTTATGCTGCTATTTTGTATGATTAAAATACACATCTGTCAGAAACATCAGTACTCTTGGTTGTTAACGTCTCACAAGCAAGTTCCTCGTGCTGATTACATTAAATCCCTATCTATCTTTTAGGCGAAATCCCTAAGCTAAGGTGACATTGTTTTTCTGAAGATGATAACTTACTGCACTATAATTGTGCTGTTAATTACAATTCTAATATCCAATGTAAAGTTTTCCTTAATAATTAAATCTCAGTTTTGCTTTCAACTGCAGGAATATTAGATGCATTTTAACAAGTTTATACATTTTTCTTTGTACAAAATTTCATTTCCAATAGACTTTTTAAAGAACACTGGTGACACCGTGGTTAAACACTTAGCTCCTACCCAAAAGGTTGGTAGTTCAAACCCACTAGCTGCTCAGATGGGGAAAAGACCCGGTGAACTACTCCCTCAAACAACAGTGTTGAGGAAACTCTCTGGGGCAATTATACTCTGTCATAACAATTGACTTTAAAAAAATGACTTTTCATGTCTATTTTTGCTATTTCAGAGGATTCAAGGACCTGGAACTGGATACACCTTCTATTGAGAAACGATTTGCCTATAGTTTTCTCCAACAACTCATTCGCTATGTGGATGAAGCCCATCAGTATATACTGGAATTTGGTAGGTGCCATAGTCCTATTTTTAGCAGCCGCAAATTTGTTAGTTTCAACAGCAGGGTATAGAAATGCACTTTCTATGGGACTCTTTGTTTTTCCTCTCGTGAACTTTTGAAACTACCTTACATATAAGAAATTATATTTTGGTCACTTTAAGTATAGTGTCTTCTGGTTGTCTGTTTTCATATTCTTTACTACTCTCATTTTTCCTTAAATGTTCATTATTTTGGAATTTCTGTCTCCTAACTCCTTACCTCAGGGCCCCATACTTAGTTCCCGAGGAAAGGCTCCAGTTTCTACTGTGTCAACCCCTCCCCATCCCCAATTTAGGGTTTATCCTTAGTGTTTGGTATAGAATTAGATTAAAGTTTGCAGAATTTCAATATCTGATAGTCTCTTGTTCCTAGCTTCCTGTTTTCTAAATTTGATTGCAGATTTTCCAGCTAAGCTTCATTCTAACAGAATCTCCCTCTCTTAAACTGGCCTTAGTGTTGCTCTCTTCTTAACTATCTCTTTAAACCAAACCAAACAACAATAACAAATGTGAAAACACTTTGTAACTCATTTAACTATAATTTTAACAAATTGATTTCTGATTCATTGTGACTTAAAGCTGAATTAGTCTAAAATGATGAAATTTGACCAAAAGTCAAAAGCAAAGCAGTGGTGAATATTAATCAAAAATATATGTTCATAAAGTTAAAATTCAGTTAATATTCTACATTTCAAAAGATCTGCTATGGGTAGCAACATAAGATCTGCTATAGGTAGCAAGATGAGATCCTTTGCTCATTTTGAAATGCAGTGGGGAAGAGGGAACAAAAGAGTAATCATTTGGTAAAGAGAGAAAGAAAGCTTTTCCTTTACATAGCAACAGAAACACTGATTTGAAGAAGGGAATATGTTCATGCTGGGTTAAAAATCTTAATGACATATTTAGTCTTTGATTTTAAGGAATTGAAACATTCTTATGCAAAGTGAATATATCTACATTTTATTCTTTCTACCGGGTCTTATAAAATAATTCTAAACCAAAAAAACCCCCATCAAAATCAGTCCTTACAGTTCCAAATTTTCGTGTACTAGTTTAAAATGGCCTTGAAAAGTCCAATTATAGATGAGAACTCTCTTAGGGGGACAGGAGATGGGTGAATGCCAATTCTTTTGGTGTTATTGTTTTATTTGAATTCATTGTTCCTATGAATTAAATATTTAAGTGATTTTCTCTTGATTCTTCACTCTTTTTGCAACTCATGTTTAATTTACTTAGATTTAGACTTACTATCATGCTCATTATATAGTTCCTTTTTTATAATTTTAGTATATCATGGCTCATCATCTGTTGAAATATTTTTCAAATTTTGCAGGTAACATTTTTTCTGTTAAAATGTAGAATTAAAGAAAAAGATGACTTCTTTTCATTCCCTTTAGATAATTACAGAAGTCTGTGCTGGCATGATTTATAGAAGAAAGTTATAGAAATAGATTCAATCATTTGTGGAATGCAATTAAGAGAGGTTTTGTTTATTTTATTTTGATACTATGTCTTTTCTAGCCATGTACTGAGATCTGTGGTTCACCTATTGTACTTCATCATTTCTTCCTTTGATTTTGTTTTTCTACATTGAAGAGTGTGCTGCTCCTCACAAATCCACCTCGATGATTTATTTTTTTCCATCTTTTTAAATGACTTTTTGCTTTCTTCATTCATGATGTTCTTGGTGCTATTTTATAACTCATCTAGTATTGGTCGCTAGTGTTCAGTGTCTCGAATCTATTTTTGAGGTGGTCTGAACATATAGGGAAAATATAAAGGCCTTATTTTAAAATTTCTCAGCTTCAAATAAAATTTTCAAATGAACAATTGATGATTTGTTCTATAGTTGGCCCCTGATCTTGTTCTGACTGATAATATATACCCTATCTCATTGTACAGATGTTGTTGGCTTGATTTTTGTGTATTATCTGGTAATATCCACATGGATTGTTCATCAAGAGCACTATACTTTAAGATTATGAAATATTCAATTTGACAATGATTACAGCACGTTCCTCATCAGTTTGTTTATTCTGGTAAAGGAGAATGTAGGATTATCCAATTCAACATGTCAATACCAGTTCCTTCCAATTCACTAATGCCCAGGATACTGGTCTTCAATCATTCAATCTTTGACCATTTCCAATTTTTATTGATTCATATTTTGTGCATTCTACATTCTAATTATTAATGAATGCGTTTTCTCATTTTGAGTCATGGAACACAGCAAACCAAGGTCCTAAAATCTTGTACATGTCCACATCTTTCAAGTACACTTTCTTGGAGGCGGCATCTTTTCTTCAGTGGTTTTTCCTTGCAATCATAGAGAAACATTCTCTGGCCTATATGACATTCCATAGTTATTCATAATGTTTTCCTACACAATATTTTTAGAAATAGATATGGAGGTCTTTTTTGCTAGTCTTTCTTAGTCTGCAAGATCCACTAAAATGCTTCCACCAGGATGAACTTTCCGGTATTTTAAGCACCACTGGCAGAACTTCCAGCATCATGGCACCACCTAAGGCAAGATAGTGGGACTTAAGGCAAGATAGTGGGACTGACTTGTAGGTGAGTCATAGAGAATTACTGCATGGGCAGCAGTTTCACCCTAAGAAATATACCTGAAATTTATGATAGCAGGACTTGATAAGATACTTGTACACCAATTTTCATTGTAGCACTATTCACAATAGACAAGAGGTGGAAGCATCCCAAGTATTCATCAACAGGTTAGTGAATCAACAAAATGCAGTACATACATACAAGGAGATATTATTTGTACATAGAGAAATGAAGCTGTCATACATACTGTAGCATAGATGAAACTTGAAAACATCATGCTGAGTGAAATTAGTCTCTCATAAAAGAACAAATACTGTATGATTTTGTTTATATGAAATATCTAGACTAGGAAAATATATGAAGACTAAGATTTATTTATGGTTTCCAGCAATGGATGACTGGGAAGGTAAAGAGGAAATCTCTAGAGTATTTAGAAACAGATAGTGGAGATAGTTGTAAAACATGATTAATGTAATTCATGTCACTGAATTATATACATAAAAATGGTAAATATGAAACACTTTGTCATATATGAAATTCAAGGAAAATAAATCTAACCAACTTGATTACTCTTTTACTCTCAGCTCTCTTGTCCTGGTGACAATCACCTTAAAATCTACTGACAATTTTTTTTAACTGATTTTATTCCAATTTACCCTCTCCATATTAATAAAGGCTCAGAGCTACAAAATTGTGTTTTCACACATACCACATGTATTGGCTCTTCCTCAATTATGCTTTTAAAATTCATTTAAAAATTTTATTGCCAAATTTAGCCTTTGTCATTTTGGTTGAATTTTAGCCTTTGGGTCAGTGCATAACACTTTTCACAATGCATTCTAGACTTTGTAGTTCAGGTGAATATCTTCTTATGTTTGATGTGGAACTATATATCTACAATTTCTTCATCTATACAGATGGTGGCAGCAGAAGCAAAGGAGAACATTTCCCTTATGAACAAGAAATCAAGTTCTTTGCTAAAGTACAGTATACAATTCAATCTTGTTTTTGCTTCAGAATGTTTGTTTAGAAAATTATATTCTTTTTTTTGAAAATTATATTCTTTAGACCAATGCCTCCTTTGAGAATGTATTTACCTACAAATATGAACTTCATTACAAGTGAATATTTTAAGGCAGGAAAGTATATTTCATTGTTGTTGCTCATTAAACTTGGCAATAATTTGTACTGAGGATGAAGTCATCCTTCAGCCAATAAGGAATGGAGGTGAAGAGCTATAAGGCCTGCAAGCTGAGCTTTTGTTCTGTTTACTGAGCAAAACTCACTGAGTGTCCCAGCCAAATTCTGGGGCTTTCTGTTGAACACAGGAATCATGGACACTGTCATGAGAACCAATAGCCTCTGGAGAAGGTTTTCTTTGTATAATAACTTTGTAGTTAACGTTGAGAAATAATACCTGCTATCAATTTCCTTTCATTGCTTTTTTATTAGGAAACACTATTTTAGATAATAGTAACATGCTCATCGACTTTAAAATATCAGCCTAATTTCATTGAGTATAATTAGTTTTTCTAAATAACAGCCTAATTTGATTGAGTATATTTGATTTTTCCATGTTAAAAGCTGTTAGCTTTATGGTAAGGGAAGTTTCTTTTCTGTCTTTTTATTTCCAATCAGTATTTGAAGTCTATACCAATGATATGAATTTTTTTCTGGGCTGAAAACTGGCAATTACCTGTTTTTCTGTAGATATACAGTGCCTAGAATCATGTAATCTTCCTTGTTAGTGAGTTATCAACAATTCTTCCTATATGGCTGCTAATGATTTGCCCTTCAAATAAATTCACCATATTGTATTGTCTGCATACTTAGTACCCCAGTGAGTATTGTAATACCTAAAGCAGTTTGTTGATGTATGGCGCATTCGCTCAGCAGATTTAGTGAGTACCTACTATGTGCTAATTACTAAATGTAGGCAGTGTGAGAGCTTCAAGGAAGATGAATAAAAACATGTTTTTTTCTAACTATAAGATTACCCTATGGCAGTTTTACTCTAGCATCTACAGTCACTATGAAGTGGATTATGGGTTAGGTAGCACATACCCACAAAGATCTGCAAAGACTTACCTGAAAGGTGAACTGGACGAACATCTCATAGAGCAGAGTTAATAGGCTAAGGATGGGAAGAGCATTTCAGACTGTAGGTATGGGTGAACAGAGTGAAGAGGTGGCGTAGACCAAAAGCCACCAAGGTTACCATGCAGAATGGAAAGCAGGTATTGAAAGAGACCAGATAATAAGAACTGTTTGTAGGCAGCCACCTAACAGTGTGACAGAGTTGCTTCCTTTCTATATCTCAGATTCAATACCTATAAACCAGGTGCTGTCACACCTACCATACAAAGTGTTTACTAGGATAAATTGAATAACTTCTGTCATTCAGTTAGCACAACAATGCCTCAGCCATAGTAGAGACTCTAAAACTGGTCATCATTATCTTTGCGTCTTGTAAGAACTGAACAACTATCCTGTATGAAAATAATCAGAACTACATTTCCAAATCATTGGATATTTTACTTGCTCCTTATAGTGTCACCCATACTTACTTTCTTTCTTTCTCTCTCACACATACATACATACATACATACATACATACATGATGGTGGAATGAGATTGAAAACTACATCAAGCCTGAAATGCTCTAAAATCCTGGCTGTGGGTATTGGGAAACCATGGCTTTCATTCAGCCCTTAACAAATCCCACTGTGTTGACTTGTTTTCCTTTCCATTCCTTCAGGTTGTGCTTCCTTTAATTGATCAGTATTTCAAAAATCACCGCTTATACTTCTTATCTGCCGCAAGCAGGCCTCTCTGTTCTGGAGGACATGCATCAAACAAAGAGAAGGAAATGGTGACGAGGTAAAAAGCAATAAACGTAAAGAACGTTGTCTGAATTATGTGTTTGTGAATTTGTGAAAGAGATTCGGGACTCTGAAGTGAGAGTGTGAAAAGTGTGTTCTACCCATCTGTCCTGCTTCCTGCCTTCTTGGAATCAGTCCCTGGAAGGTGGGCAGTTTTGAAAAGCTAATGTATGCCTTCTAGATGCTGAATTTCCTTATTTAGCTGTTAAATGGAATGTGGAATAGGATCAATAGAAAAGTATCCAGAGCTTATAAAATCCACAAGTAGAGGCTACAGATACATGAGTCTATTAGTATTTTTGATAAATGCTTCTTTTAATGATTTTTGTTTTGACCTTTCTTTTCTGCAAAAATCCAAGCTTTTTCTGGGCTTCACCTTAATGGTGTGCCTATAATCAAGGAATGGCCATGCTGTATTAACCATTAAAGCAGAGAGGCAGGGGATAGAAGCTTATTTTCAAAATGTTGAAGGAGAAATACCATTTATGACTGTATAACATTAGGGATGTGGACTAGAAGTGAGTCCTAAACATTTCCTTTTCCTCTAATTTATTGTATATTTTGCTACCATCTGGTAGGTGGCCAGTCAAGTTTTCTAGAATTGCTAACAATATTAAAAATGTTTCAGAAGGTTAAATAATAATTTTATACGATTTTAATAAAATGATTAATAATAATATTTTAATGTCAAATTCCAGTGTGACACTTTGTTATCTCAGACTGTATTACCAGAGGTAGATATTTAGTTGCTTTCAAAGAATGTGCTCCTTCCCTCCGACTCAGTGGTGGATGTTCCACCCAGAAGAGAAGCTGCCTTTCCCCACTGCACTCCCACACACCGCCCCGTGCAGGTCTTCCCTGTGAGCTCTGGTGTGCACACACAGTCAGGAAAGCACCATGAGCTAGTTCCCATCATCCCTTTGGAACTGGGGACTCTGGAAAGATTTCTTACCCCCCCCCCCCTTGTCCTGTTAACTTTTTGTAATAGAAGCTTTGTTCCCAAGATGCTTGGTTAATTTAGATGTCATGATTATATAAATGCCCCCCAAAATAATTAAGATAAAATAAGGAATAATGAAAATAAAACAATGTTTTTCCTTCCCTCTTTTCTTGTGTTTTATTATTTATACTCTGTTTTCATACTTGCCCCAGGACTACTCACTGATCACAAGCTTACTTTCTTTTTCATTACTGACCGACTGTATCCTTCCAAGAATAAACCACCAGAGGAGCATTATACTTTTTGCTGGCTTTGGCTCATGTGCCCTGGGTTCCCTGTAGCAGAACTGCAGCCACCATTTAAAAATGATTTCATCTACAGATTTTCTTCACATAAAGGGGCATGATAAATTTGACTTCAACCATTTTTACCTTTAATGAAAGCAACACACATCATTTAAAATTTTAGCACATAGGAGATGGAGAATATATAGACTCTGTTTAAAGTAATCGACACACACAAAACAAAAAACAACCAAATGTTTTCTCAGATGTGTTGCCTTATAATCATAAAATCACTGATTGTATGTGTATATATGTGTGTTTGTGTATATATAATAGATGCATATATTTATGTATAAAATGATTATTTATAAATGTTGATTGCTTGCCACTTCAGTGAAATATTACAACTTCAGTGAATCTGAAGCACTATATTGTTTTGGGATCAAATAAGTAAAACTGGCCCTACTTTACCAAATAAAGAAAAGTTACCTGCATACACAGGAGAGAGACTGCAATGATAGTTTCAATTCACCACGAGTGCTTTAAAATACGTTGGCAGTTATGAACAACAGGAGTTGTGTGTGCCTTAGTTAATTTCTCTACAACAAAAATCTTTCTGCTTCATTATGTGTTTAGACGTTTACTCTGTGGCACTGGCAGTGATTTATTGTTTACTGTGTACGGCGTCAGCATTACTGTGTTTGTCCGCAATGAGGAGTAGCAGTTGGTCTTTGCACTCCAAGACTGTGCATGTCGTAACTAACTTTGTGACTATGGACCTAGCTTCCTTAGAAGAGGGCTCAGAGAGGCTGGGCATTCCGAACAAAATAGGACCACCGTGGGTGATTGTGATGGTCGTGGCTTTTAAAATGGACCTTAAAGAGTATTTAGATCAGATACTGAGGGAGGGTATGATTTTCCTTAATGTAGGTAGGATAATGTGCAGTCACTAATGATTTAGCCGAAACTGCCTGCATAAGGTATGATTTCTTTCCTTTAGAACAAAACTTTTCCCTTCCTTTCCCCTCCTTCCCTTATTTCCTTCCTTCCCTTTGAAACCATTGAAGTGTTGGAAGTAGGAGAACCGTGAGAACTGGCCTTTGGGAAGCCCCCTGGCAGAGTAGCATTGAGAAGAGTGGGAAAGTTGGGAGGCTGTGTCAGGAGGCAAGCAGTTAACACTGCAGTCCAGGCGATGGCCATAGCTGACCTGGCTCAAAATCTGTTGCCACTCACTGATTGATTCAAGAAATGAGTCCGAGCCCCTGGATGGGTGTCTTTGGAGAATGAACACAAGCACATACGCGCACACACCACGCAGTTCCAAGCTTTAATGAACTTAGAAGTACATCAGAGTAGACAGATGTATGCAGATAATAATTTATGCACCTAGGCAATAAATTGTGATGAACGTAAATTAGAGACCTATAAGAAATTCTGAGATAGTAGAGGATCTATCAAGCGAAGTTGGAAATGGGGAGATCGAAGAGGAACCTCCTTGACTTGGCAATGAGCAGACATGGCCAGTAGAAAGGAATTCTCTGTGGTGCTGCAGTTTCAAGCACCCGCGGATCCTCACAATGATGTTGGTGCCTCTAAAGAAAACAAGAGTTTTCAGAACTGCTTTGGAGAAGAAGGGGTAAACTTTAGTTACCTGTTGAATGATGAGGCATGAGAGCCAGGGAAAAGTACTTTAAAACAGAATCCAGAATCCAAAGGTAGTGCACGGTTTTAAAAAATTAAGTAATCAGCCATGCTGTGTACTATAGAGAACTTTCTAAGAAATAGACTGAACAAGAGGTTCTTTATTTGTTGAGTGGAAGTCAGTGGTGAATTTCAAAGAAGTGTTTGAACGGAGCATTGAGTAAAAGCTGAGGAAATGTAGATGCACTGCACAATCTCAGCCATGTTGGTAAGAAGGGAATAGTACTATATAATAGCATTGTTTATTAATAAATAAGGGTGATTAAGGGAGAGTGTTAGAGAAATTTAAGACCAGAGCTTCATAAAAAACCATGTAGTCTCTACAGTAACTGCCCAGAAAATAGCTAGCACAGGAGGATAAAGATAAAAGTCGTCTTTTTTATCAGGCACTGTGGTAAGTTTGGGACTGCTAACCCAAAGCAGGTGGTTCAAACCAGCCAGTTACTTGAGAGAATGATGAGGCTGTCTGTTCCCTTAGTAGTGAAACAGCTTCAGAAACTCAAAGCCAGGGTTGTCTTTCAGCAGGGGTGGGCAACCTTTTATCCTGTTATGGGGCCATTTGGATATTTATAGCATCATTTACGAGCCATACAAACTATCAGCTTAAAAACTAGCCTGATGTATTTGGTTAAATACTTAACTCGCCCCTAATGTGAGGGCTGGAACGGCTTCTCTTTGGATAGGCATGGGATGTTAGCTGGTGTGGAGGATTGGGAGGGCCTCGGATAGCCTGTGGGCCTGATGTTCCCCACTTCTGTCTTATAGGTTCCCTAGGAGTCAGAATTGATTCAATAGAAGTGTTTTGGGTTTTTTAGTCATTGTTATTCCTTTATCCTTATGGATCTGTTTCTCCTTCTGTGCCCCTCTGGTGGTACTTCTGTTACTGAGGTGGTTTGGAAGCAGTTGAGATTGTGAAGCCATTTTTATCTCTGAGGAAGATTAAGATAAAGGCAAGTCTGATCTTCATTATAGCAGAACATCTTAGGTCTGAAATAATTGGGTTACAACCTAGCCCTAAGATTATGAATTTCATATGACCCCCAAATTCCCAGGGATCTTGGGATCTTTTCCTTGGGTTCCCAAAGAGTATAAGTAACAGCTAAAATATCACTTAAAAATTGGAATACAGGAATCCGAAAATGACATCTGAAGGTATCATCACTCCGTTAGGAGACAGATCCTTATTGAGTTAGCATTCCCAGGAATCATCAGGCACAAAACTCCACTAATGAAATCACTTCGAGCTAGTTACTCATAATTTGTTTTGTTGTTATTGTTGTTTTGTTTTTAAAATTAAGAAAGCAATTAAGAGGTCTATTATCTATTTTATATCCAATAGCTACTTGAGTAGTTTCAAAACAAAATATTGGTTCTGGACATTTGAATAGGGTCTTATGTTATTAATGTTCAGTGAGAATTTATCCCACATTGTTACGAAAGTGGGGGATTCTGACTAAAAGTTGCTACAAAAGAGGCAAATATCTTCAGTGCCTTTCTGCCCTGCCTGCCTCCTGTGCTAGTGCCCCTGGGCCTGATGAGCTCTGCTGGTGTGGGAGGCTCTGCTGGTGTGGGAGGCTCTGCTGGTGTGGCGGGGGGGGGGGGGGGGGGGCGGGCTTACTCAGAACACGGCAGGGCAGCCACAGCGGTTATTTTTTGGAGAAAGCCAAACTGAGCTTGCGCAGGGCTCTGCAAATGGATGGTCAGTGATAGGCTTTGGTAAGTGCAAGCTATTCAGTGTGTTCTATGGAGCTCCAGCTGGTGCGGGGACATGTGAAGATCGTGTCAATTATAACATGGGGAGTTGAGCACCCTGGTAAAAATATGAAATGGCATGTGGGGGCAGTGAGGATGAACTCCCTTTTAGCTTGGGATGTGAATGTGGAGGGGAACTGTGTGTTAGTTAAAGCTTCCAAGAACAAACTTTGAATTGAATCCTGAGATGGGTAAAAGGCAGTGTAGGGTGGAAATGAGTGAAAGGTATTTTTGAGAAGACAGTATCAAGGAAAATGTGGGACTTAGTTTTGATGAAAAGATAGACTAGCAAGGCCCCTGGTGTTTTATCCGAGAGTTAGTGGGACTCAGTGCTGCCATGCATTTACCAGACGAAGGCACCTGTGTTCAGTACCATACTTGAGAGATACCACCATGGTACATGAACCAGGGACCTGCTCTGGAGACCAGAAATGCAAGTACATGCCACTCATGAGCATTAAAAGTCTGTTACATTTGTAAGGTTTACATTGTGTGATTATCAGTGCCAGTTCTGTTTCCATGTCACTGCTTTCAAATTCAGTGATTCAGTGTCTTTGTATGTGTGTTATGGTTGCAATCAAGATCGGAAAGGAGAGTTCAAATGATTTAATATGCCGTTAAGTAAAGTAGCATTTAATGACTAAAGCACCATACATTTGCCGGCAATAATGTCCAAAATTACTTTTTAATTTAAGAATTTCAGTGATATATCTGGGTGGATAAAATTAATTTTTCCCTGTGGTTTCTCGGTGGATTTCTTAGAAGTTGCTGTTATATTAGTTAGCTTTGCTT
Organism: Tenrec ecaudatus; assembly: GCF_050624435.1. Classification (NCBI taxonomy): domain Eukaryota; kingdom Metazoa; phylum Chordata; class Mammalia; order Afrosoricida; family Tenrecidae; genus Tenrec; species Tenrec ecaudatus. The sequence goes on along the minus strand of NC_134537.1, from coordinate 61,666,937 downwards.
TATTTTTCCTTTTGGTTTCTTATAATACGTGCTTTTTAAACCATATTTGTCAAAGAGATGCATTCAAAGACTCTTTCTTTAAAATCTTTACTCCACATTCTGCTCAGAGAATTGATTCTTCCTGTGTGACATCATGTTGCTTTTTTCTGGCTCATATATCAGCTGTTTATTTTTCTGTTTTCTTCTTGTTGTTTTTAATTTCTCCCTGTCTTTTCTACCTCCCCATCCCCTTCCCTTTTCTCTTTTGTTTTTCTTTTGTCTTCAGCCTATTCTGCAAACTTGGAGTTCTTGTCAGGCATAGGATTTCACTATTTGGTAAGGAGACCCTTGAAAAAATAATAGCATGGCCTTCACCTGGTTTTCTTTGCCATTTTGCACTGTGTTGTATGTGGTTTTGTTGCATGAATGCACGGTTGCATGGCTACATGCATGGTTGTCATAGGCCAAATATCTTTGGTGCAATTGAGGACTATAACCCTTTTTAAAGTAGTGTCAAGCAAAATTTGAAATCAAAAGGATTAGACTTAAACAACAAATGAATGACAATAGCAGCTGTGTTATATTTCAGAATCAAAACTAAGCCAATCAGTTTATGTTGGATTAATCTCTGACAGAGTAGATGATAATATAGGAATTTGTTAAACTACCCGTGTACTTGTAATGACCTTGACCACAGAAGTGCATCTTTGCCACGTTCCAGACATTGGAGCCCCATGGTCTAGTATCACTCACCCCAGAGTAAGTCTTAGTTTCTGACAACTCCCATAGCCAAGGCTCATATTCCTGGACACCCAAAGGACAGGTGCTCCCATTTACACACTTTTCCCTGCTGGGGAGATTTATTGGTACACAGCAACTGTACATTTTCCTGTATCGGCTTCTATTAAAAAAAACAAATCAAATTATATCCTTTTATTCTCTGGATTTGAGATAGTATTGAGAAAATTTCAATTGCAAAATAAGTAATGTGCTGGTAAGATTCTGTGAACTCAACTTCATTTACAGGATAAACTAAAGTTTGAAAGAAAAAATGGCTGTTTGACAATAACCACAGTGAAAAACGGTCGTATCTGCAAGCACATTTTATGTCCTTTACGACATTGCTCGAGTGAGAATGATAGTCTTTGAATATAATCAGTGATACGGAATGGTGTCTGGCATTATTGCATCCAGGAGTTGGTACTCTGAAATTTAGTAATGAAAAGTTATATTTTATGTTCCCCAAGTGTTAACATTGATGTTTTAGTTATTTAGAAATTAATGAGGGAAGTATCAGCAGAACTTTGTGTGTGTCAGGAAGGTGCGATTAGGAACAGGAAGAAAACATTACAATAAAGAAGGAAAAAATCTTTGTCTTGGCAATGGTAATTGTGGGTCAGAGTCTGATACGTGACGGAATGTGTGCTTCAGTCTGCTGCCTCGATAGAGCTGTATCTGTGCGCAGCTGAGATACAGTTCTCCTATGGGAAGTGAGGACTTCCCCACCTTTGACTTTTACATTTGGCTCTATCTTTTATCTACTTCAAAGATCCTCTATATTTGAAACACAGAAACACTTGCCTTATGAGCTAAGGATTAAAAACCCGATGAATAAATAGTGTTTATACATCACATATATGTGTTTGAGGTATTTCATTAATTTTATCTAATATGGAAAAAAGGTAAGGTTCCTAAAATTGCATTGCTGTAGAACAGGAATTAAAGGATTATGTGAAAAAAATATCATGTTCATAGGTTGGTCGTGTTGGAGGGAATGGTAAAAGGGAACCGGTGCCAAGGAGTCCAGAAAGGAACAGAATACTTGGAAACTGATTGTGGTAGCAATTCTACAATATTGATTAAAGTGATTGAACTGTGGAATGATAGGATATATGTATTAACTCCCAATTAGAAAACAAAAATGAAAAATGGTTGGTATTTCACTGTTGATTAAATATTGTATTTCAAATGCAAATATTGTATTGCAAAGGCCAGTGGTTCAAAACCACCTGTTGCTCAATCGAAGAAAAATATCTGCCCCCTTAAGGATTTACAGCCTCAAAACCTCTATATGTAGTGGTTCTATGTGTTAGAAATCACTACATGGCAGTGGTCCAGTATTTGAATTCCGAGAAGTTTGCTAGTGATTATCCCTTGATCCACTAATTTCTGGAAATTTAATTAGTATTAAATAGGACCTGAGAAGGCTGACAAGTAATAGGATCCTCTTTATCATTTCAAGGACTCATTTATTATTAAAGAAATAATGCTTTTAATGTTATATATTGCCATCACCGTACACTTTTATAAACTAGAAATTTTTCTAACTAATTTCAAAGAATATATGCAAGTTCTCCTGTTAACATCTTATTTAAACATTGCAGTAACATTTCGATGAAGTGAATCTGGTAACTAAGGTTTTGATAGACCATTTTCCAATGGATAGGAAGGATGGAGGCACAAGTGTGTGCATAACAGGATGTCTCTGGGCTTTGTTTCTTTTCATTTCAAAATATGCCTCATGGTACTCATTCTTAAAATTTAAATCAATGAATGTTTATGTATGTCTGCAATGTGGGTTGCATCCTGGCAGACTATGGGGATAGAAAAATTATTTCTCTGCTTCTCCATTGCTATCACCTGAGACATATGACAACCTGACAATTCTCTCGACTCTTTCTAATCTGTGTTCCACAGCAGTCTTATCCCCCAAACACCAGCCTGTCAATCAAATTCCTACCCTTTCAATGACTTTCCATTTATTTGATAGTAAAGGTCAGAATTCTTAACACGAAGACATGCTGCTTCACAGTTTACTATCTATGTGACCCTCCATTCTCAGTCCCAGAATGTTCATTCTTGCTTTCTATTTCTCTTTATCCGGCCTTCTCTCCGGCTCTGGAATGTGCTAGATCACTCTCTGGATCTTTCTCTGTGCTTGCGTGGGATGAGAGCCCCATACATAATATTTTCCTCCCTAACCACCACACCTAGAAGGAAACAAACTCGTCTTTCAGATTTCTATTCAAATATAAATTTTAGGGAAATTTTCCTGACATCCACAATGATAGACCAATAATCACATTCTTTTGGATTCATGCACCATTTCTTCCTCTTACTGATGATGTGATTACTCCACTGTTTGTTTCCTCTAACACGAAACTCTGTTTTTGAGCGCAGGATCCCTGTCTGATTTTGCTTAATGCTGGATAAGCAGTGCCTGGGTATGTTCTTGAACATAGTAGATGCTTTGTAAACACCTGATAAGTGAGCCAATGAGGTCCTGTGGTGAAGGGTCTGTTGTCTCATACACAAGAGAGATGAGTAAGCACAGAATTAAACTGTGATAAGTACTTTGCATTTGAAATTTTTTTACATTGCTGCATAACCCAATGTAATTTGATTATTTTCTTTTACATTTTGCATGGGATAATATTAAGAATAAGGAGCGCTGGTGGTGCAGTGGTTGCACATTGGGCTACTAATGGTAAGGTCAGCAGTTTGAAGCCATCAGCTGTTCTTTGGGAGAAAGAGTTTTCTGCTCCCATCAAGAGTGGCAGTCTCAGAAACCCACAGGGACAGTTCTACCCTGCCCTGTAGGGTCACCATGAGTTGGGCAGTTCTACCCTGCCCTGTAGGGTCACTATATGTTGGGAAGTTCTACTCTGTCCTGTAGGGTCACCATGAGTTGGCATGAGCTTAATGAGACAGTAAGTGTTCAATTACACAGCAACTTATTTGAATCTCTCTATTTTTCAAGGTCCTCAAAAGATCTATGAAAACATTTGGGCACTTACATTGGAAAGGAAGCACTTGATACATATGTAATTAGTGACTCTTCAAGCACTTTATACTAATAATAATCCTTAGTTTTACTGGAAAAGGCTGGCACAAATTATTTCTTGAAAGTCTTTTGCACATTTCCTTTTTCTGGTGAAATGCTGACATTCTAATAAAATTGCAAATCCTCCAGAGAACAGTGGCTCTCAAGCTGTGGGTCGCGACCCCTTTGGGGATCGAAGGACCCTTTCACAGGGGTCACCTGATTCATAAGAGTATCAAAATGACAGTGATGAAGTAGCAATGGAAATAATGTTATGGTTGGGGTCACCACAACATGAAGAACTGTATTAAAGGGTTCAGGCATTAGGAAGGTTGAGAACCACTGCTTTAGAGTGACTAAAGATTTTCCAAACTGAAGATAATAGACTTTTAGAAATGCGTTCAACAAAGCTAGTGTTTGGTCACATAACTGAGCACCAAACCCAAATTTGTTACTGTCTAGTCAATTCCAACACACACCTACTGTATTAGTTATAGTAGAATGGCCCCAAAGGTTTTCCAAAACTGTAAAGTTTAAGTGCTGCATCTTCCTTCTGCAGAACCCCGGTGTGCTCCAAATGCCAAACTGTTGTTAGCATCAGAACATTTAAACACGATACCACTAGCACTCCTTAATGGACCATAGTGCTCCTATATTCCTTCAGGTTTGACCTGACAATGACCTTTGAACTCAGTATATAACGTGATTATTACAATGATGATATTGGCTACAGGAATATTGAATAAGGGAAATACCATATGTTCAATTGAAGTACTGTCTTTGAATTGAATGTCCCATTAAATTGAGAATGTTAAGGCTGAGTCATGCACAATGGATATTCTTTGTTGATCATTGTTATCCATAACAAAGGAGCCTTTGTTAATATTTATTCAGTTAAAAATATAATTAACTTAGAATTAGTTTTAGAATTCTTTTCTTAGATGACAATGCCCATGGCAAATTTCTTGGATTTAACTTGTTTTATTTTTATTATATATATATATATATATATATATATCATCATACTCTATTTCCTATTGACAGAGTCAGAAATTTCAAAATCAAACACCTATAAGTAAAATAATGTCAGAAGGTCATATTACAGTGACCCAGAAACTTCTTTCATTTGAACATAGCATAATGGGAGAATTTATTTACTTTGCGACAAATTAGTAGTTAGTTATTGGGCAATTCCAGTTTCTGAAATGTGTTACCAGTTTATCTGAGACTTCTTATCTAATTAGGGAATCAAATAACTTTATTCTTTCAATATCTTGATCTTAGACTATAGTAAAGTAATATGATCACTTCCGTTCCTTTCTCCTTATAATTTGAAGACAATATTCTGTCTTCCAGTGTTACTTTATTTCACATTATTGATAAGAACGGTTTTAAAATGAATTATTTATGCAAGTAATATAAAAGACATTGTTTTAAGTCATACTAGAAAATAGAAAGAATAACGATTACATGACTGCTACTGCCATGTCCAGCAACACTTTGAGAATCCACAATGTGTCTGATTTCAAGACAGAATAGTAGTTGATATTAAAGAAATAAACCATGCTGTGAACAAGACTTAGTGTAGTAAGAGCCACTTGGACAGTACGTGTCCAGTGTGAGGTAACTTTCCAGATTGCAGAAGTGGAGCAATCTTATGTTCAAGACCATAAGACAAGAGAGACTTTTCATTTTTGCAGCTTAATTTTCACTGTGCTGATTTTAAGAAGCCCTGGTTGTGCTGTTGGGTAAACTTCTAGCTACTGGCATCAAAGTCAGCTGTCCTCGCCACTCTGAGAGAAATAGGGGCTTTTTGCTCCCCTAGAGATCAACAGTATTGGAAACGCTGAGCCCTACATGAGTTGGAATAGACTCAACGGCAATGAGTTTCTTTTGTGGAGGGATGTTTTTAGTGTTTGCATTTTTATGGGAGTGCAGTTTGATATGAGTTGGAATTGACTTGATGGCAATGTCTTGTTAAATAAAAAGTTTCAAAAACCAGTCAGTTTTTAAAAAATTCAGAATAAACTATGAACTATGGTTTAAAGTGCATTATCTTCTGTGTGCACAGTCTTTGATATACAACTGGCAAGTCTTAAGCATTTTTTTTTACTTTTAACAATTTATTGGGGCTCATACAATTCTTTTCACAGTTCATATATATACATACATCAATTGTATAAAGCACATCTGTACAGTCTTTGCCCTAATCATTTTTTTCTCTTTTCTTCTTTTACATTTTATTAGGGACTCATACAACTCTTACCACAATCCATACACATACATACATCAATTGTATAAAGCACATCCATACATTCCCTGCCCCAATCATTCTCAAGGCATTTGCTCTCCACTTAAGCCCCTTGCATCAGGTCCTCTTTTTTTTCCCCTCCTCCCTCCCCATTCCCCCCTCCCTCATATGCCCTTGGTAATTTATACATCGTTGTTTTGTCATATCTTGCCCTATCCGGAGTCTCCCTTCCCCCCTTCTCTGCTGTCCCTCTCCCAGGGAAGAGGTCACATGTGGATCCTTGTAATCAGTTCCCCCTTTCCAACCCACTCACCCTCCACTGTCCCAGCATCGCCCCTCACACCCTTGGTCCTGAAGGTATCATCCACCCTGGATTCCCTGTATCTCCAACCCTCATATGCACCAGTGTACAGCCTCTGTCCTATCCAGCCCTGCAAGGTAGAATTCAGATCATGGTAGTTGGGGGGAGGAAGCATCCAGGATCCGGGGGAAAGCTGTGTTCTTCATCGATACTACCTCACACCCTAATTAACCCATCTCCTCTCCTAAACCCCTCTATGAGGGGATCTCCATTGGCCGACACTTGGGCCTTGGGTCTCCACTCTGCACTTCCCCCTTCATTTAATATGATATATATATACATATATATACATACACATATACATATACACATATATACACATACATACACACACTTATATCTTTTTTTTTTTTTGCATGATGCCTTATACCTGGTCCCTTGGGCACCTCGTGATCACACTGGCCGGTGTGCTTCTTCCATGTGGGCTTATTTGCTTCTGAGCTAGATGGCCGCTTGTTCACCTTCAAGCCTTTAAGACCCCAGACACTATCTCTTTTGATATCCGGGCACCATCAGCTTTCTTCACCACATTTGCTTATGCACCCGTTTGTCTTCAGCGATCCTATTATGGAGGTGTGCAGTCAATGATATGATTTTTTGTTCTTTGATGCCTGGTAACTGATCCCTTTGGGACCACTCGCTCACTCAGGCTGGTGTGTTCTTCCATGTGGACTTTGTTGCTTCTGAGCTAGATGGCCGCTTGTTTATCTTCAAGCCTTTAAGACCCCAGTCACTATCTCTTTTGATAGCCGGGCACCATCAGCTTTCTTCACCACATTTACTTGTTCACACACTTTGGCTCCAGCCGTTGTGTCGGGAGAGTGAGCATCATAGAGTTCCAATTTAATAAAAGAAGGTATTCATGCATTGAGGGAGTGTTTGAGTAGAGGCCCAAGGTCCTTCCGCCACCTTAATACTTGACCTATAAATATAGACACATAGATCTATTTCCCCATCCTCCTATATATATTTGCATGTACATGTCTTTGTCTAGACCTCCATGAATGCCCTTTGACTCCTAGCTCTTTCCTCCATCTCCCTTGACTTTCCTCCTGCCCTACTACCATGCTTCATCGCCACCTGGGCTAGAGTATACCTCTTCTCTAAGCAACCTTACCCTTGATCATTTCCCACCAGGCCTGCCACTCCCCCTTCTCTACCATTTGGGGTCCCATGTTTTTCCCTTGTCCCTGGGTTTGTTAACACCACTTCCTTACCCCCCCTACCCCCCCACCCCAAGTCCCCCCAAAACTGTCGGTCCCGTTGTTTTTCCTCCAGATAGTTCATCCAGCCTGTCCTATTCAGACAGACCTGTGGAGTCACTAACATGCACGAAAACTAGACAGAGGAAAACAAAGCAACAGTATACAACCAGACAACAAAACAACAAAAACAAACCACTGACAAAGAACAGAATAAAACAGTTCACAAGAGAAAAGCTTGTAGTTAGTTCAGGGATCGTTTGCTGGCCCGTAGGAGCGTTTTCCAGTCCAGTCTGTTGGGGCACCACGCCCTGGCCCCGAAGTCCACTTTCAGCATTCCCTGGGGACCTTGCCACTCCATTCCCTTGCTGTTCCGCTGCACTCCCCCAGTGATTTGCCTCGGTGTGGTGGGATCAGGTCAGGTGCAATTCCCACACTGTGTCTCCGGTGCTGTCCCCTGTATCGCCCTTAGTCACTGAGGGGCATCATGTCTCATAGTGGGGCCAGCCATGTTGTTCTCTCTGTGGACTGGCTGCTCTACTCAGGAACATCATCATCACGGCCTGGTGGGCCAGGCTGTGCTCCACTCTCTCCTCCTGCCCCTTCATCTGCCCCCGTGTGCTCTGATCAAATATGTCCATCTCCCAGAGCTGCAGAGTCAATGTCGTCCTTTGGAAAAAATTCTTTTCGGGGGAGGGGCAGGAATCCACTTAATTTATGGTGCTGGGGCCAGCCTCCCAGCATTTTTATATATGAGGTATGTTTACGAAAATAAAATTAGAATCTACCTTGCAATGAGATGTTCGTGTATCAACTTTTGGTTTTTATACTATTCAGAGTAGTTGAGCAATTACATAAAGATAAATTAAGACCTGACTATTTTACCTCAGACGCCACTCTCAGTATTCTTGTGAACATTGAGGCATCTGATTATCCTCAGGTGCTTTGGGGACCATTTAGGCCAGGCTTTGTCCTGTCAAATCACTCAGATGGTAATTCAAACCCAGCAGCCAGTCCTAAGGACAAAGATGAGTCTGTCTGCTCCCTCAGGCGTTACCGTTTTCAAAAGCCTGTCTAGGGTCGCAATGAGTCAGAGAAGACTTGATGGCAGTGAGTTTGGTTGGTATGAGAACATGCTTTATTTCCTTAAGACTACCAATTTTCTTAAATATGTTCATAGAATGAATGCTTTGACCTGGTCCACAAATTAAAATGTTGTAGATTACATCAAAATTTGAATTTCTTAGAGTTCATTTTTCACCATTGAAATAGTTTATTTAAATTTATGCTGAACCTAATATGGGCACACCAAAACATGTTGGCTCAGAGTATAAAAATTGTTACTTCAACAGTGACAGAAATCTCATATTTGCAATGCACATTTTAATTTTGATTCTTAAAACTTGCCTGGTTACTGGCTTCTTCCTGCTACCAACCACATCCACTGGAAAATAGTGTCTTAAGGTCCAGTGATATGTCAGACATCAGAGAATAAGACCAACGAAAAGCTTGGTGCCGTGGGCTTATGTGAATGGCGGTTGAAACATCTTTTTAGTCAGAGGAGGATGACGTGCTCATACAGTCAGGGACAGACGAGAAGGAGGACAGGAATGGAAATGCACTGTTTCAGACAGAGATCATTAAACTGGGGGACCAGCCTCTCTGGAATGGAAATAGGAATTGTCAAAGCTGCATACACCTTGCAGTATCCCTCCTTCCTCAGAAGCATTCTTAATCATTTTCTGAGCTGCATCCTCTTTATTTTTAGATTCTGCAAACACTGGAGGCCCTAGAACCTCTACTATATTTCTACTCCTCTTGGTGATTTGCTTCAAACTCATAATTTTAAAAAATCATATATTAAATGGTGTCTAAAATGATAGCTCCTACTTTTTTCCCCCTGAACAACAGGTTTTTATTACAACTTTGTATTTACATTTCTAAGGAGTCTTGATGGCACAGCATGTTACAAGGGGGCATAGCATCAGGAACCACTGAGCTGCTCTAATCTGATTCAGCTGTTCTAATTGATTCTCGAATTAGATTCATCCTAGTCTCTACTATTTTTTAAAGTGTTGACCTGATATTATAGTGCTTTTGCTATATGTTATCAATTCTGACGCAGGGTGGCTTTATATATGGTTTCTCAGACTGTAAATCTTTACCAGAACAAACAGCCTCCTCTTTCTTTTCTGGAGTAGCTGGTGAGTTTGAACTGCCGACTTTGTGGTTCGCAGCCCAGTGCCTAAGCCACATCACCACCGAGGCTCCTCAGTGACCCTATCAGACAGAGTAAAATTGCCCATCATGTTTTCTACACTTTTTCTTTTCAGGAGCAGACCACCAGGTCTTTTCTCCCCAAAGCAGCTATTGAGTTGGACCATTGACCTTTTAGTTTAGTTGAGAGTACTCACACATAATCACTGCACCCCAAGGGCATCGTGTATTATACATTGATTTAATTTTGCTTTTTAGTTCATTATCTCTAGCCCTCATTAAAATGCAAGTACCATAGGATACTCCATGTTGCTGAACTCTTTAGAATTCTTGATATATAATGCAAAGTACTTTAGATACAGAAAAAAATAACACGGGGCTGTAGGAAAAGCCCTCAGAGCGGGCTTGCTGCCAGACAAATAGCACAGTTTGCCTTTTGGCTGATTTTGCCATCAGTCTTAGTAGATAATCTTAGATTGGCGAATAAGACAAATGAATTATTTTCTCAGTAATGCCTTAATTTTTCTACATGTATATTTTATCACTAACTTATCCTGGCCACATGCAATGGAAATTATAATATCTGGATATAGTCAATTCAGTCATTTAACAATACTTTAAAATCATTTTATGTTTGAAAATATAACGTATTATAATATTATTTTAAAATTACAAAATGAGATGCATCAATTTCATGTACCAGGAGTAATTATATACATAGGAAAGTATAGCTGGAGGAGCTGATGATATTGAATGTCATTGTCAGTGCTTGAATTACGTTGCCTTAGATTCATCATTTTGCTTTTCAGTATTCCTATAAAAAATGAAATAGTAGTGCTTGTATCATTTGACCTATGTCCTGATAAGAAAATGTTACGAATGAGTGGGTTTCATCTTACTTTCAAGAATGTGCCACTATTTTCAAATATTTTATAAGAGTCATTAATATCTCTGAAGTCTTTTCGACATGTTTTTGTTTTGGTGCTTCTGTTTATCCAAAGAGCATAAATATTCAGGAAAATAAGGTTATCTCACTTGAATTAATTAAGAAAGCAGAGGCACTGGGATAATTAAAATGGAATTAAGTTTATTAGGTTTTTCAGACTCCCTCATTTCTTTAAGGAGTTGAGTTGACTTTTAAGTGTGCATAGAAAAAAAATTTGTACAGCTATCTAAAACTAAGATGAGTTAGTGTGGGAAAGAGGATATATTTTTTATTTTTTAAACATTTTTAATAAATCATTTTATTGGGGCTCATACAACTCTATCACAATCCATATATACATCAATTGAGTAAAGCACCCTTATACATTCGTTGCCCTCATCATTCTCAAAATTCGCCTTCCACTTGGGTTCCTGGAATCAGCTCATTTTCCTTTTTGCCCTCCCCCTCCCTCCCCCTAACTCATGAACCCTAAATAATTTATAAATTATTATTTTATCTTATCTTACACTGCCCGGCATCTCCCCTCACCCACTATCCCGTTGCCCATCCCCCAGAGAGGAGGTTACATGTAGATCCCCGAGATAAGTTCCCCCTTTCTACGCCCCCTTCACTCCCAGTGTCGCCACTCTCACTGCTGGTCCTGAAGGGTTCATCTGCCCTAGATTCCCTGTGTGTCCAGATCCCTACTGCACCACTGTGCATCCTCTGGTCTAACCAGGTCGGCAAGGTAGAATTGGGATCCTGGGGGAGGAAACGTTCAAGAACTAGAGGAAGGTTTTGAGTTTCATTGTTGCTACACTGAACCCTGAGTGACTCATCTCCTCCCCACTACCCCTCTGGGGAAAGAGGATATACTTAAAAGAATTCAATGATAAGATCTTTAGCCTGGCAGTGCTTTTTAATGCTTCTTGAGTATAATAGCCATTGATGAAATGTGCTTTATTGCTTTTCTACTTACATTCACTTTGAGCAGAAAAATCGCATGATTTTTAACACGGTTATTAAAATATTTTAAATGGATTATTAGTGAGTAGTGACATTAGGTTTTTAAAAGGCAGGGGTTGATTAAAAATAATATTGAGACATTCTCAGGGAAACTTATACAGCATGCTGTTTTCTCTCTAGGAAATGATGCAACATCAATTGTCAACTGTCTTCATATTTTGGGTCAGACATTGGATGCAAGGTAACATGGTTCCATTTCTCTTAAGTCAATCAATATAATATTGATATATAAGAAAGAACGCAACTCTTTCTTGATCCATGTACATTTTCTTCATGAACACAGTTAAGAGTTCTGACATTCCTGTTATTCCCAAGGCTATTATTCATAGTTTTGTTGTGGTCTGCACAGTCAATAAAACAGAAGTAAACATCTTTCTAAACAAAACAGAAAATAAATTCCCTGTTATCAGGTCAATGCCAACTCTTCGTGACCCTATAGTACAGGGTGGAATGGCCCTGGTGAGTTTCCAAACTGTAACTCTTGATGGGAGTAGAAAGCCTCAGCTTTCTGCTGCAGAACACATGATGGTTTCCAGCCACCCTCCTGCAAAGAGCAGCCCAGCATGGAACCACCACACTACCAGAACAAAGAATATTGAAAGTGTCGTGGACTGCCAAAAGAACAAGCAAATCTGGCTTGGAAGACGTACAGCCAGAATGCCCCTTAGAACAAGGATGACAAAATTTCATCTGATATGCTTTGGAGAGACCAGTCCCTTGAGATGGACATCAGGCGTTGGAAAGTGGAGGGGCAGTGAAAAAGAGGGGGGTTTTCAGCACGAGACACTGACTCGGTGCCTGCCACAATGTACTCAGACATAAGAACACTGGTGAGGACGGTGCAGAGTCAGACGGTGTGCCGTTCTTTTGTCCGGAAGGTTGCTGTGAATCAGAACTGACTCACCGGCACCTAACAACAACATATAAGAAAGTTAAGAAGAAAGAACCTAATATCTAGCTTTTATTCTTTACAAGTATGATAAAGACTTTAGTATAGATAGATAGATAAGGCAAAAAGCATTCTGTAAGCTTTTAAAACATTTTGTAAACCTACAAAGCACAATAAAATGGTAACTGATTATTTTTATGATTATATCTAGAGGAGACCTTTCACACACGGATTAAGTGCTTTGTTACTAATCTAAAGGTCGGCAGTTTGAAGCCACCAACCACTTCATGGAGAGGATGTGGCATTCTGCTTCCCAAAAGATTCTAAATTAAGAACAACAAGCCCTATAGCTTCGAGTTGATTCCAACTCATAGCAAACCTATACAGGATTTCTGAGACTGTGAATCTTTGTGGGAGCAAGATAGCCTCAACTTTCTTCAACTGAGCAGCTGGTAACAATGTGTCAGCATCGGGACTCCTTTCCATAAAGATTACAGTCTTAGAAACCCTGTGATAGTTCTGTTGGTCCTATGTGTTTGCGATGAGTCAGAGTTGGCAACTTGCGTGTGTACGCGCGCATGCACTGTTATTTAAATTTCTGTAGCAGCTAAGACTACAACAGATTTGAGTTAACCTGTGAGGATTAATGGGAAACTGAGGACTATGGTTGTCTTGTTAGCTTCCACTCATGATGCCAGCTCTATATTTGCATTGTAGATAAACATTATAGGAAACAGAGTTTTATTCTTCTTTTTCAGATGTCTAAAGTTTAAGATGCCATAATAGGTGTGGATCTAGATTAATTCCCACATACCCTGGCATATTATCAAAAATGACCACAAATCCAATATGTTGACTAAATGGAAAATCTGTTTATTTAGCATGATTGAGTCAGTTTTTAAGTCATACTCAAACTCAGAGACAATACCATCGAGTAGATTGCAATTCATATAACTGCCCTGTCAGGTTTACAATACTTTAAATCCTTATTTAAGTAGACAACCTTATCTTTCTCCTGCGAAGCGGTTCTTGGGTTCCAACCACTGACTCTGTGATTAGTTGTTGAGTGTGTAGTCCACTAGATGACCAGTGCTCTTTTATGCCAGAGTTAACTTGTGTAACATGATGGATAAATCTAAATAAGAATTCCTAAAAAAATGTTTCTTGCAAAGACTACTTCCTGATACTCTTTGATTGGTCTTATGTTAGTAATTTTATTTGAGATGTTTTCTATAGTAAATGAAGAAAGGAAACACAATTATACAACTATGTTAGCTGCTAGAAAGAGTGACATAAGACTGTCCTTTCTGTATAAATTCAGCCTTTAAAGGATTTTTTTAGATAAGACATGTTTTCTAACTGTGTTAGTCTGGGTGGACTAGAGAAAGAAATTCATAAACACGCGTATGTATATAAGAAAGAGTTTTATCTAGAAGAGCAGTTAAACAGTAGTTCAAAACCACCACCTGACCCATGAGAGAAATATGAGGCTTTCTATTCTCATACAGATTTATATCTTGGAAAGCCAGCGGGGCAGTGCTACCCTGTGCTATAGGACCACAATGAGTTGGGATCAACAACATGGTAGTGAGGGTTTGAGTTTAGTGTAGTTTGAGAGCAATGTTGCTGCAGTTTTAAATCTACTGAAAAACATATATGTAAATATTTTATGGAGCCATCAAAAGATAAGTAGATTAACAAAATTTAGCATATGTATAGAGATTTAGAATATATATATGTATATATATATATTTGATGCATGGCACAACCCAGAAAACAGTATGCTGATTAGCACAAATCAGTTGTAAAAAGACAACTACTACATGTGCGTCCATCAATATTTTTAAACAGACGTATTTAATCAAACTTTGTTAGTGTTTATCGGTGGTGGGAGTTCTGGAGGATTTTGCCTTGGGAGCTTCGAGTTAATGGCCTTGGGTCAATTTGGACAAAGATACCAGTGACAGCTGCATAAAACAAAGGATGTAATCAGTGTAGCCGCCTGGTACATGTGGGAAATGTTGAACTGGCAAAGATGTAAGTGACTAAATGGATACTCTAATTGAGAAATACACCTACTGTGGGAAAGTCTAGTATTTGTAGGATGATGTAACTTCCTCGTATATCTGCCCTAGGACTGTGATGAAGACTGGTCTGGAAAGTGTTAAATGCGCCCTGCGAACATTTCTGGACAATGCGGCAGAGGACCTGGAGAAGACCATGGAGAACCTTAGACAGGGTCAATTCACACACACCCGAAACCAACCCAAAGGCGTCACTCAGATTATCAATTATACTACAGTGGCCCTGCTGCCAATGCTGTCATCCTTCTTTGAGCATATTGGGCAGCATCAGTTTGGCGAAGATTTAATATGTATGTAATTCCATTACTTAGTATTTCATTTGCTATGTAATAAAATTAGAAAATTTAAAAGACTCATCTGGGTTATTCAGACACTGCCTATACATCAAAATGCTTTATATTTGTAAAAATGGCGTTTATATTTGAGTAATAGATGCTATTATACAGATAGATTATTGAACTAAGTGAACTAAAAGAGGGGACTGGTAAAGCATGCTAAGGAAACTAGTTTATACATTGTTGAAATACTAATTCCAAATTTTACTCTTTCTTTGTATCTTTTTTGCTCCCTTTTATTTCTCTCACAATATCTTGGTCTCTTTTCATGCCAATCTTCTAATACAATTTAACTTGAAAACATGCAATGTGAAATGCTTTGAAGTTATTTCTGATTCAGTTCTCACACGCTATACAACCAAATGACTATGAAGACCATTGATACAAAATCTATGTATAAAGAATTGTGTAACTAGAATGACTCAAATGACTTCCATTTGTAGCTTTCTATGTATTTCCATGCATGGTTTAATCAGATGTTCTTAGTTGGCATTCTTTATTTACTATAAATATTCACAGAATGCTCAAGGTTACACGCATATAAAACATCACATGATCTGTCCTAATTACTGATGCGAACATGAAAATGTCCGTTGGCCTTGTTGAAGAGATACTTTGTCTTCATTGTTGACTTTCATGCTCCCAAGGGAGATTGAAACTGTCAAAATGAGTACAGCACTCAATGGACGCCCTGGTATTTGCAGTAACTCACTGTAGCGAATGAGAGCAATGCTCACAGCAAGTGTGGCCATAAAATCAGTCTGGGAGGCAAGGATTCGTTTTCTTTTTACCTCTTGGTTTTTCCTCCAAGATATGGGAGCAAAGTTAGAATTAGACATTCAGGGTCCTTAGATTTCATTTAAACATGCCTTCCCTAATGATTTATAAAGTCTTACTTCTTTTTCTACCTTCAAATATTGGTAATGATTTATTTATTTAGAATAATATATCTTAGATGTCAGATAGTTTGAGAAATAACTAACATAATATATTCACTAGCATTCTCATTATTGCACTTTGGGGAGGAAAAAAACCCAAATCCAAAAAAACAAAAATCTCTCTTCTCCAGTTAGTCTTGAGTTTTATTTTATTCTTGGGGAAATATTTTATATCAATACCAATTGAAAAATTACAAAGAATTTGTTTCTGACAATGTTCTGAACAACCAGTGCATTTTGAAGATGGTTTAATGTTCCTTAAATAAATAAATATTCCTTAAAATTGAGAAAAATGTTACTTATATTTATTTATCACTATAGGTCTTTTCCTTTTTTCACATGTTAAAAATTAGGATAACTGTTGTATGGAGTTATCAACTTAAACGTTCTCTGGAAAATATACAAATAAGAATTCCTGTGTATTTATATGAGATTCTCTTTTCCCTTAGTGGAAGATGTACAAGTCTCTTGTTACAGAATCTTGACTAGCTTATACACTTTGGGAACCAGCAAGAGTATCTATGTAGAGAGGTAAGATTTCAACCGCTGTTTCAATTGCGAGTGTTCCTTTTATAAACTAAGTCCTATTGCCCTACTGAATTCCTGTGGCAGAAATTAGATGTGACCTGTAAGCTAAATAAGAATTAATTTAATGCAACATAATTAAGTTGTGCAGAATAAGTAAAGTTATGATGGTAAAGTTTAAGTTTATACTTTTCTGAGTCTTATGAATTGGCGAGTTGAGTTTCTTTTGGTTTTCAATTAGAAATACCAAGTAAATATTAACATAAAAATTATGATTAAAATATGTCTAATTTGTTTCATGTTCCCATTTTAAAGAGGACCGATTAATAATATAAAATGAAATGCTGTTGTGAATTAAGATGTCACCATTGAATTTAACAATAAGAGAGATCACTTACACCTTGAGTAAGAAATTGGAATAGGCACTAAAGGCAGAAATTTCCTAAAAAGGATTAAACTATATTTAAAAAAATTCTGATGGAAAATTTAATATTCAATAAGTGTGAATTTTCTCCTTCACTGGTCAGTAATTCCTTATAATAAAATAGAAATAGAAAAATTAAAATGTGCTTTTAATGAACTGTAAAAAGTGATTTGATAAGCCCATGAGACTAGGCAATAAAATCTTGATGTCAAGTAATAAAAAAGGGTCCTCGTCTGGCCTTTTAGATTAAAACTTATAAAGCTACAGTAATTAAAATGGTAGGGTATTTGCCTAGAAACAGGTAAGCGCATCAAGATAAAATGATTATTGATTAATTTTTAATATTATAAAACTTATATTTAATTAAAAAACTTATTTCACACATGATTTTCATGGCTATAAAATATCCTAAATAAGCACTATAGTCTATAATGTCATTTTATTTTGGACATTTAACTGTTTTTTATAGCACATTAACATAAAATGCTAAATCTTTGTTCATAAATTTCTGTGTATATTTATGCTTATTTTCTCTAGTTATGGTCTCAGAATTTGGAATTCTAAAGAGTGCTTATATTAAAGATTTTAGACTATCATTTCTAACTTTTTAGAATATCATTTTACCTAACAATCTTTAATTTTTCTTATTTCAGTTTTTTTTTCATGCTTTTTGTTTATATGTGTTAAAGTTCAAATGGAATCTCATTTTTTATTAGACACATTTCTTTAAATACCAGTTAATGTATTTTTCAAGTTTACTTGGTGACTTTAAAAATGAATGATCTCTTCTCATTATTTCCATTTTTTTCTATTGATAATCTCACCTAATCCGACTGACTACCATTAGAGGCTCTATTTATTTTTTAGTTGTTTACTTCATGATGGGTATTTCTTCAGTTTTTATGCATTTTGAAATTTCATAGCATTTTGAGGTCTTTATAGTTCCTGTTTTAAAACATTATATGCTTGTAGTGTTTTATGACGGAAAGTTTAAAATTTTTAATAATTATAATTGTTAAACTACTGTATATTATGTTTTCCCTGAAATTGTATGGTTTTAAACATTTTCTCTATGCTTTTATCAAGTAAAAGTTCAAATATTTTCTGTGAAATATTCATACATTCAGTGGTTTGGGATAAATGTTTATTTATTTTTTAATCATTTTATTGGGGGCTTGTACAACTCTTATCACAATCTATATATACATCCATTTTGTGTCAAGCACATTTGTACATTTGTTGCCCTCATCATTCTCAAAACATTTGCTTTCTACTTGAGTCTTTGGTATCAGCTCCTCATTTTTCCCCCTCCTTCTCCACTTCCCCTCCCTCATGAACCCTGGATAATTTATAAATTATTATTATTTTGTCATATCTTATACTGTCCGATGTCTCCTTTCACCCACTTTGCTGTTGACTGTCCTCCAGGGCGGACATTATATGTAGCTCTTTGTAATTGGTTTCCCCTGACTACCCCACATTCCCTCCACTATCCCGGCATTGCTCCATCCTGGATTCCCTGTGTTTCCAGTTCCTTCTGTACCAGGGTACACGTTCTGGTCTAGCCGGATTTGTAAGGTAGAATTGGGATCCCTTTGTTCTTTCAAAGACTTTTATTATATGAAAGTTGCTATATATCTCTTGGAGTTTATATCTGTTATGGCACTAAAAGCAAAACAGAAACAAATTTAATGTAATAGTGAAAGGCTATAATTTGTCCTCTGAATTTGCAGACAATGTAAGGAATAACATGGTCTGATGTAGTAAGGTAATCAAGAATATCTCTTAGAAGAGCGATTATTCAAACGCAGCATTTTGTTGTTGTTCAACAAATGAATCAGATATGAAGAGATTGTATCTGATGGCAACTGCTTTCTCTATGAAGTATCATGTGTGTCATGATTCCCCCAAGGGATGATTGACGAGAGAGGTATGGGAAAGTTGCGGAGAGGAGAGTGTTAAGGAACAATCACCTCTGATAAAAAGGGAATGTACTCGATGACTATCTAAATTCTTTGTTTAAATATACATTTCATCTATGGATTTAAGCTAAAAACATTGACCATCTTGGGTTTATAGAATTTCTATTCTATTCTATTACTTTATTTTTTACACTTGATTTGTGACAAAGGTAAAAAAAACTAGTTGGTATTATTATTTATTTTAGTGATTAAGTCACAACTACATTGCTATAATGATTGTTTTTGTAATATAACTTAATGTGTGATAGTTTGTTGCTATTGATACCATTTTCCTATGTATTTTTCTTGATGTGATTTTGTGTCATTTAGGGGGTTAATTTTATTAGAATCAATATTATTTTTATCTGTTGTATTTAATTTTAAATAGCAATTTTAATATAATTTCTTTAGTTATTCCCTTGGAAACTTTAAAAAGTAATCATTTTATACTTCTAGGCAACGCTCTGCATTAGGAGAATGTCTGGCCGCATTTTCTGGTGCCTTTCCAGTAGCATTTTTGGAAACCCATCTCAACAAACATAATGTTTATTCTATCTACAACACTAAGTCTTCACGAGAGAGAGCAGGTAATGCAGAAGCATGTGTCCTAGTGTAAGGATGGGGCTAAGGTGTGATGGTACTTCTGTATCTCTACTGTGATACTGTCTCCAGTGTGACTTGTTCGTATATGCTATCATTTGTGTTATTATAGAATACTATATGTCATTCATATAATAGTTCTGAAAAAAATTTAGTTTAATTTCTTCTAAGGTAATCAGCCACAGGTAAATTAACACTTGTAAAAAGAATAAATAAATTTATACAGGCAAATATATATCCTGGGTTCTGATTCCGCTATCTCTTGTCACCAGTCAGCACAGAAGGAGTTTTAATTTGGATATGCATTCATATATTTCATTTTCCTTTTTACCAGATATGATGACACGAGAGGGACAGTGTTACTTCATGCAAAATTTTTTAATGGATTGGTATTCTGTTAATCATTTAAAAAATATAATGTACAAATGAAATTCAACCACTGTAATTTCCACCTAAACCTAGTTTATATTTTCCTAAAGTTTATTATATACAATATATTTCTATCTATTATCTATCTATCTACCAATCAATCAATCAGCCGTCTATGTATCTATCTGTCATGTATCATGTTGGTTTCCATTTGGGAAAATCTGCTTAATTTCTCAATAGATTTATTCCTACACTCCCAAACTATTCCGCTGGGGACAAGAATCTTTTAGAATAATTTCTAAAAAGTCCAATAACCTATTAGAACTGATTACAGTTGTCTTTTAGGATTTATATTGAGTAAGGTACACAAATATTTAATATTATATAAACCTACTTCACGTGAGCAGAGTGAAGTTCTAAGAACCTGAATTTTATACAGTTCCCTCTCAGGTAATGATTTTGTTCGATATTCTCTGAGCTTGTTGAAGTATATTTTATTTTGAAGCCATTTTATTAGGGCATGCTCCAGAAACCGTACCATTTAATATTAGTCATACCAAGAAGTGTTGTACAAGTGTTATTACAACCAGTTTCAAAACATTTCTTCCTTCTTCTATTCCTTGATAATAGATCTCTATAACCCCCACCTCTCTTGATGCACCTGCCCAGGAATCCTTAATCTAGATATTGTCTCTCTAGAGTCACCTATCCTGGATTTCAAAAAACACAGAGAGTACATAACAGAGCATCAACAAGGCTACCAACAATAACAAAATACAACAGAGCTAAACCCCAGTTTGAAAAAAAAAACTCGATCAAATTCAAAGTTGTGTTAAAAGGAAGATCAAATGTTTTAATCATCCAATTCAGATTATTTTATTTCAGTCTACTATAATCATCTCTACAATATGCTGTCTGATAACAAGTTTATTTCCATTCTTGAATTAGGGTCAGAAGGAATCATCAGAAGCTTATTCTATGTGTAGATCCTACAAATATATTTTGGGCTGCCACTGTCAATCATAGCCTCTGTACCAGAATTTCACTATTTAAAGTCTACTACCATCCCCTCCTTCAGATTTGTATAATGTACAATCCTTGGATCACAAATGTTGGTGTGCTTCTTCCTTGTGGGTTTAGTTGAAATTTCACTTAGACGACCCCAGACGCTATTCTTTCTAGTAGCTGGGAATCATCTAGTTTCTTTACCACATTTTGCTATAGCATCCATATCTTCCTGTTTCTTTCATGAGAGTGTATTTCAAGAAGAGCCATGTCGTGAGAACAAATTGTTCTTAGATTGGAGCTGGGTTAAAGTGTGAGCCCAAATCTATTTCTATAGCTATGTTTTCTATATGCGTCTGGTTCACCTTAGATAGATCTTTGTTATTTTATGTTAGAGAACATTATTGATCATCTCCCTGGAACATAATGCTTTTCTGTTAATCGTGTCATTGATTTAGCCCATGGTAATATATTCAAAACGCAATTGAGAAAAGATTATTAAACAAACGTAGGCTAACTACAAACTGCAATACATGGATTATTGACTTGTACAAAGTAAATCCTTATGTGACTAGACACTGTTTATATAAACAATGGGAGTTGGCAGTCAGGCAAAACTTATAATATTCACTGAAAAAGTCCACCTAGGTCCACTAGAATAAAAGATATCTTAATAAAGCAAGTATGGCCTTGAAGTAGTAAGTAAATGGTAGTCCTCCTACTGACAGTTTGTTACTGTTTGATATAGCTGCCTTCTTCACACACCATGTCATTTCAGCCTTAAATCTTCATGCTACAGGTGTGATTAAGGTAGAGCAATTCACCTGGTGGGGTTTCCATATCCCTCTTACTTGACTTTTGGAGTATGTTATGTACCTCAAAGATTCAGGGTTCATTGTCCCGGTATTCTGTGGCACGTGGCCTGGCTCCCCAGGGCTATACAGGAACTGGGCCAATGTGCTCTGTTAGGAGAATCGTACCAGGCACACTCTCCTTTTGGGGTCTATGTAAGTATTGTTAGTAATTCTTTCCACCATTGAAGGATTGGTCCTCCACCTTTTCTATGAACAGTAATGCATGTGTATGTTCCTTTCCCCGCTTTTGACTTGATTTTCCATCAGGATCGTTTATCCCTCGGGTAGGAATGGCTGTTGGTTTGAGGGGATCGCATCCCATTTTTACGTGGCAGCCACTAAATAGTCCTGTTCCTTTCCCGTGATCTTGAAAATCTGATGTAGGTTGAAGTGCGAGCTCCTCTGTCAAAGGGTTTTCAAGATCTACATATAGAAAGAACGGTCTAGTGGTCATGGCCGTTAATCAGGCTTTTTACCGCGTTGCTTGGCAGGCATGGTTAGCAGATTTCATAGCCAGAAAACGTGAGTTTGCCTTCATCTTCTTGTTTATCTTGACAGCAGGAGACTCAGACAATATTTGTCCTCGTGTGATTGTCTACCATCACTCAGCATAATGATTTCCAGATCCCGCCATGTCATGAGTTGGGCCTTGTTTCTATCACTATTTTTGAAGAGATGCATTACATTGGCTCTAAACAGCAAAAGTTTTGTTTGTTTGCTTGTGTGGATCTGTTCTTCCACTGGTGGGAACCTGGGCTCTTTCCAACTTCTTGCTGTTGTGAACTGTGCTGCAACATGGGAGATCATACGTGTGCTTGTGATCTGTTTCTTACTTCTTTGAGCTATAGGCCCAGTAATGGTATTACTGGGTCATATGGTATTTCTATTGTCAACTGTTTTAGGAATTGCCATACTGCTTTCCACAGTGGTGGTATATATTCCCATGCCCATTATCAGTGTGCGAGTGTTCCAAACTCTCCACACCAGCTTCAGCATTCTGTTCTTGCTTACTTTTTAAAAGGGCTCCAGTGTTGGGTGTGAGATGGTGTCTCATCTTGTTTTGATTTGCGTTCCCCAGGTGGCTAGTGAAGGGGCCATTCAGGTGTAGCCCTTTGAGAACTCTTTGTTCAGGTCCTTTGCCAAGCCGGTAAGAGGCTTACTTGTTTTGTTTTATTGTGAAGGTGTTGCAGAATTCTGTAGGTTTTAGTAATTAGTCCTTTTTCCATGATATAATTGCTAAATATATTTTCCCAATCCACAGGCTCTCATTTTACTTTTGATGGAATCTTTTGGTGTATGTAAGTGTTTTATTTTGAATAGGTCTCATTCATCTACTTTCCCTTCTACCATGTGTGCTTCCTTTGTTCTATTTGGTAGTCTTTGTATACTCTGCACTCAGCCCTGGCGGTTATCCGAATTTTCTTGCTGGTGATCCTGATAAGTGTAGGTTTTACATTTAGGTCTCTGATCCACCTTGATTTTGTTTTTGTGCATGGCATGAGGTATGGGTCTGGTTTCATTCTTCTGCAGATGGCTATCCAGGTTTGTCCGGCACTCTTTATTGAAGAGGGAATCCCCTTCTTACTTAATGTGTGTTGGGCCTTTGTCAAAAATCAGTTGTATGTAAGTGGATGCTTTTATTTCTGGGTTTTCTCTCCTGGTCCATTTGTCTATGGATCTGTCATTATATCAGTGTCAGGATGCTTTGACACCTTTGGCTGCTTAGTAGGTTTTGAGATCAAGTTTATACCTAGGTATTTCAACTTTTGTGTGACTATTGTCAAGGGTATTGTTTCCTTGATGTCTTTTCTGGAGCTCTCTTAACTGATATAGAGGAGTCCAATTGATTTCTGCTGGTAAGTCTTGAATCCTGTTACCTTACTAAATTCCTCAATTGTTTCCAACAATCATTTTGTGGATAACTTGGGGTTCTTTCTATATAAAATCATACTGTTTACAAATCGAGAGAATTTAAATTCTATTTTTCCCAGTGTATTCCTGTCATTTCCTGTGTTTGTCTTATGGTTCTGGCTAGGTCTTCCAGCAAAATGTAGAGTAAGAGTGGTGACCAGGATCATTAAGACTTCACATCTGATTTCCCAGAATGTGAGTTAGATTCTGGCTGGAACTAGCAGAGTTTTTGATAGGTGCTTCTATCTGGCAGCCATCACTGGATCATCTCCAGCATATTGTATTATGGTTGACTTTGAATAATCATAGAGTTTTCAGAAATCAGGAAAGGAATATTTGATGTTCACACATGCATACTTCTCTGTTAATGGTATTGTTTCTCTGTGTAAATCATTTTTGTATTGGAGCATCAGGTTATTGTAATTCTGTAGTTTAGAATTGTACCAAATGAATAATCTTATAAAGACTTGAATACTATTTATTTATTTATTTAATCTACCTGATATAGAATTTTATGTACTACTCTTCCCTGTTGCAATGTCTAAGTGCTTGGCTGCTAATGGAGAAAGATATAGCAGTGTGATCCCATAAAAATACTGTCACCAAGTCATTTCCCACCCTAGTGACCATACGTGGCAGAGTATAACTGCTCCTTTGGGCTTCCTTTACAGGAGCAGGAAGTCTGGTCTTTCTCCTGCAGAGTGACTGCTGGGATCTAACTGTTGACTTTATGATTAGAAGCCCAGTCCATTACCCATAATGCTACTTGTGCTCCTCTATAAATATTACAGCCTTTGAAACCCCTTGGGACAGTTCCACTTCATCCTACAGGGTTGCTAGGAATCAAAATAGACTTGATTGCACATAACAACATATGTTCCATGTAACAGATGAAATAAAAGAAAATAGGTTAAATTTGCCTTACAGTATTCTTTTGTGTAATTCTACAATGTATTTGTGAAATATTTAGCAAAGAATTGTTGAGTTTGAATCATCTGTATAAAGATCGAATGATCTGTCATACAGATAATTCTAACTGGTTATTATTTTTACTACGAATGAAAAAGGAAGCAGATTTTATAATTTATTAAGGATAAAGATATACAAAAGCAGGTATTTCACATGCTATGTTTCTATAACACGACATTTGTACACAAAGTAAAAAAAATACACAAAGACTTTAATCACTAAATTTAATAGAATTAGAATTTTTAAAAAGGCAACAAACCAAAACAAACCATCAGCTTTAGCTGGGTCACTCAGAAGGGCTTCCAAAAGTTGGTTATTCTTGAAATTGAGAGTTGCCACTGACTCCTGGTGACCCCGTGTGTGTCAAAATAGAGTTGTGTTCCTACAGTTTTCAATGGCTGTTTTTTTTTTTTTCAGAAATAGATGACAAGAAGTTTCTTTAGAAGTACCTAAGGGTCAACTCAAATTTCTCACTTTTAGGTTAGCAGTAAGGCATGTTAATTATTTACATCATGCAGAATTTCTGTCCTTGGCTTTAGACAGTTAAAGTCTGTACAGTTTGAAAAACTGAAAATACTCTGATGTTGTAATTCAGTAGATAAAATTCTAAGAGATGAAACAAGAAGAGCAAAGATGAGGAAGCATATCACGTAAGGACTGCAGACTCATCTATCAGCAATAGGAAACTGTTATTGGGTTTAAACGTTTTAAAAAAGCAATAAGAAAATGAATGAGTCCAAGTCACCAATTAAATACATGTAATTCAAGTGAGATGTGGTTGAATCAAGGACCCTTGCACAGGTCATGCAGTGAAGTGCTTAAGAGAGATAACAGAGGTAGGATCATCTCATGTGGGAGGTAAGGGAACACCATGCCCTAGAATTTCTCCAGGGTCCCAGCTTCGCTAGCCAAGTGGATAGCATTGCCTTCACCGAGAGCGAACCCTCTCAAGGAGTAGACTGGAGAGGAAGGATACATTTCAAATTTAGCTAACTTGTGTATTTATTTTGATATACCCAGTATTAGACTACACTAATTAAATATGATTTTGAGACTTTTAAATTTATGACAAAAGCTCTTAGCACCGACCTAAGCAAACATGTAAACCAAAACAGAGAAGAGTTAAGTATAGATCAATGGAGAACATCAGTCCTTAAAATTTCAGTAAGGCAAAAAAGCGTAAGCAGCAGAGATGAATAGAACTCAGGAGATCAAGGAAAACAACGATCTCCTAGAATTTAAGGAAGATGGGCATTTTTTTGGAAAAGAGAACAAGGTCAGTGAGGTGGAGTGCCACTGAGCAGCCAAATAAGATAAAGGATATTAAAAAATAAATCTAATGGGGAGGGGCAAAAGCCTACATTACTGTGGAATGAATGGTGTCTGGGAAACAACAATAACTCAACAATGTAGGAAACATTTGAATTGTGTATAGGTGGCTGAGAGAGTCTGGGTATCACAAATAGTTCATTTTAATTCCATAACTGATGACCCAGAATTTAAAGGCCTAAGTCCATTCAGAGGCACCTCGGAAGAAAGACCTGGCGATCTAAAAATGTATCCCTTTAAACCATGTGGAGCTCAGTTCTACTCTGACACACGTGGGATCAAATCAGTGGTAAATGGTGATGGTACAAGCTTTAAACAGGAAGAGGCTGACAATGCAGGCTGAATATTGTCCCTTACATGGAACACAGGTCTTTCCCTGAAAATGAGAGAAATTGAAGGTAAATATGAGTCAGGTATAGAAGGTTTGTAGACATGACAACAGGAAGTTAAAGAAAGTGATATTGGTGTCCCCTTTACTGATTGTTAAGGTAGGGTAGAAGCTTGAGGGAAAGAGTGGGGGTTTGAAATAGCAATAGCTGAAGAGCACCCAGGGGCCATTGCTGAGTTTTAAAGACAAAAATGAAATAGTTGCTTGCGTTTATTTATTATAAGCAGAGAAAATCTGTCATGCTTTCCTTGCGCACAATTATATTGAATTCTTTTGTTGAACACAATTCCTTTCTATGCGTTTTTTTTTCCTCCAGCTCTCAATTTGCCAACGAATGTGGAAGACATTTGTCCTAGCATACCGTCTTTGGAAAAACTCATGGAAGAGATTGTGGAGCTAGCTGAGTCTGGCATTCGCTATACACAAATGCCCCATGTCATGGAGGTTATATTGCCCATGCTGTGCAGCTACATGTCTCGCTGGTGGCAACACGGACCGGAGAGCAACCTGGGCAGAGCGGGAATGTGTTGCACAGCTCTGAACGCAGAGCACATGAACACACTTCTTGGAAATATATTGAAAATTATTTACAATAACTTGGGAATTGATGAAGGTGCCTGGATGAAGAGGCTAGCAGGTAAGTACTGTAAGGAACCATAACACTATTATTTACAAAAATATTTCAAATACGGGAGACTAGTATTTTCTCATCCTAGGCAATCAGTATTTTGTTTTGTATTCAAATATAGTATTATTTTTAGTGTCATGCTGCTTCTGTGGGAAAAATAGGTAGAGTCAAATATTAAGTAACTTGCTTCTTTTAGTAAATAAAAATTTCAGATTTATCTGTATAAGATTAATTAATAAACATAGCAGCAACCATGAATAATTTTTATAGACAGAGACAAAAATCTTAACTTTTAAACAGCTCACTGTTAGAAACTTGTTCGGGGGGGGGGAGGGAGGTAAAAGATACAGTAAAATATTTACATTTAAATGTGTCTGTTACTGCAATAGTTACATTGAAAAACTGGAAGCAATGTAAATACTGAGCAACTGAAGAATGCTTAAATAAGTTATACACACTCCCTTGCCACAATAATATGCTACTTTAAACATTATAGTTTCAAATATATTTTATCAATTGGAAAATCTTCAATATTAAGAGTGAAAAGATTTTTAATTGAATATAGAATATGTCTATACTACATATCCTTATAATTTAACTATTGATTAATATTTCAAAGGAATGTAATAGTTGGTCTTACTACTTAGGTGGGAGCAGTTGTGATGGATTTTAATGTTTCTCTTTTATATATTTCTATAATGTAGACATGTACTTTTAGGGGGAAAATTCCTTTCAGAAATGATCAAATCACTTTATATCTACAACAATTATTGAATAAACTACAGTAATATGTATAATGTGACTCTCCTATTGAGAAGGGGCTAGGGATGGATAAAGTGAGATTAACATTCTCCAACTATACTTAGGTTTTTACAAAAGTATCCAGTGATCTGTGTATCTCTTCTAAAGAATGAGAAACTTTCCTATTTTGAGAATTTGCTTCCTTTTATGAGAATAATTTATTTCCAACTCCTTTTCAAAACACAAGCACGTTAAATTCAATTCAGTGTTCAACGTGGATAACAACTGTGCATTTTGGTTTGAGAGGTTCTAAAATGACCAGTGAATGGGCGCTACCCTTAATAAAGCCGTGTGAGCAGAGGGAAGCCTTGCCCATGGGACAGTCATAATCACAAGCTGCCCTCATAAGTGAATGTTTACGCAGATGATGATACTAACATCCATCTTCTTCAAACAGTGTTTTCCCAGCCTATTATAAATAAAGTAAAGCCTCAGCTCTTGAAAACGCACTTTTTGCCGTTAATGGAGAAACTCACGAAAAAGGCAGCAATGGTCGTAGCTGAGGAAGATCATCTGAAAGCAGAGGCCAGAGGTGACATGTCTGAGGCCGAACTCCTCATTCTGGATGAGTTCACTACGCTGGCGAGAGATCTCTATGCCTTTTACCCGCTCTTGATTAGATTTGTGGACTACAACAGGTATAGTTTTTAAAAATAATCGCTATCTCCAATCCTGGCCCTTGACTACTGTGACCATACAACTTTGTTTTTGTTTTGTTATTTCCTGTTTATGTATTATTACTTACTTTTTCCATTCCTTGCGGGGTTTTTGATAACGTCATTTGAATTCTTGATGTATGAAGACATTAACTATTGAGTTTTTGTGTTTTCTTTTTTTAGCTTAAAGGATTCCATTCTTCAATTTCTCTCCACTGTGACTTGAGTGATAATGTGCAGTGTGAATTGTTTTCCATTCAACAATGCCAGCACATTTTGTTCCGTAACATTGATTGCACTCCGCACCTAGATCAGCCCGTTTCCCAGTCCCTCCTGTGTTTGCTGCTTTCATTTGGTCTCTCTCATTCTGCTCTGCTTTCTGACCTTCATCCCTGGGCAAAAGCTGCCCTTTTGAGTTCCTCTGGTGGGTTAGTCTAAGAACTCATAACCTCTCCCTCCCTGCTGTTCACCTTCTATGCCTGGCAACTGTTTTGCTAAAAGGTGACTCAGAAGTGAGCTCAGGTCCAGGCCTGTGGGGGGTTTAAGGATCATAATCTTACAGGATCCACCAGTCTCTGTTCAACCAGGAAGCCTAGTCATATTCATGATTTTGAGTTTTGTTCCATGTGGTTCTCATACTCTATACTGGTCCTTCTATGACTGTGACCCTTTTAGAGTAGTTGCCATCTATTTCTTCTGGCCTTAGGGTCCTGGAGCCTAGCGTTCACGTGCCCATGTGTTTTTTTAACTAATTGCTTATTTTGTTAGGTCTTTACTTTGTTTATTCCTCATTGTTCCATATGGAAAGAGAACAATAGTTGCTCCTTAAATGACAGCTCACAAGAGTTTAAAGCCCCCATTGTTACTCAGCAAAGTGGGATATAAAACATTGTCTTTGTGGTTTGTTATGCCATAGCTCAACCCAACTCCCAGACTCTTCATGGTGTTTGGTTATGGTTAAGAAGTTTTCATGCCCTTGCCTCCATCTGCTTGACTATATCCAGGGTTATATTTGCAACACGTAGAAATGCATATCCTCTATCAAGTCTACAGAGAGTCATGTGTGTAATCCCATTTGTCTTTCTAACCCTGTTCAGGTTGAGTATCTGTAGAGTTTTCACTGATTTCTAGAAAGGCATCACGAAACCTTTTTCTTAGTCTATCCAAACCTGTGATCTCTGTCCAGCATAAGAGCAATATACATGCCTTCACTGATCAATGGTTGATGGCTGTGTATGATGTCTGCTTTCCAGACTCAAGCCTGGGTCTTCTGTATGAAAGGCAAGACTCCTACCATTGAGCTGCCAGTTCCCTCATGAGTATAACATAGCTTAATGTTTATAGTGAAGTAAAGTATCACTGAGCATCCTAAAATCAGAAATCTCATTCTAAAGCAGACTGCTTTTGACATTTCTACAGTTATGATTTTTTTCTCTTGAATCTTACTTATATTGAAGCCACTATACACTCTGTTGAAATCCTTAATTTGGTTTAAAATTTCATCTGGGGGAGAGAATTTATTTATTTAGTTATTTATTTATTACCTTGATGGTATATTTCTTCAATGATCCAGGGCCAAGTGGCTAAAAGAGCCTAACCCAGAAGCAGAGGAGCTCTTCCGTATGGTGGCTGAAGTGTTTATCTACTGGTCAAGATCCCATGTAAGTAAGAAAGTCTGAACAGAGAGTGATTATTGTCTCATAAGGGAATTTTAGATTTTACTTAGTTTTAAATTTCCATCAGGAACTACTATGTCTATGTTTCTCAAACTTGTTCACTTAGTGTTTCCAATAGTTGAGGATAGGGAACTAGAGGGTATGTTTGTTGTCCTGTTTAGCCCATTAATTTAGAGTGATACATTTGTTCATTCAGAAGACCTTAATGGAAATTTGAAATCTAGAGGAAATCCATCTATCTTGGGCAGAGATAAATTTTTCTTCACCTACCTTTTATTTTCTGTCAGGTCAGTGACATAATTTAAAATACCCTTTAAGTAAATATGACAAACACAGAAAATATTCAAGTAAAATGCTAAAAACTGCTTTTTTCTTCTTGAAGAGGTGGGAATCTTCTTCAAGAATAATTGAATATTCAAGAAACGTTTTTAAATTTTCATTCATTACAACATATGAAACAGAAGCATTTATAGTAAGCTGTTTGCTTTTAGGTGAATATATAATTATATTTTAAATGAAGAGAAAATATGGATATGTGCTTTTGAATTCCCTATGATTTATGCAAAATTAATCTTTTAATATATGCTAAATACATCTCCAAATGCTTAAAGAAAAAACAAGTGTCCTTATGATTATGAATGGTAAACTGAGTGGAATAAAAGTTGAAACTTAGTATAAATATACCCATACCATTTCATGCAATCCTTTTCTTATGTATTAGTAATTGAGACTTAAATGCTTACTATGGGATCGCTTTACTTGGTTTTGCTCATCCAAAATGAGACATACAATTCAACTTTTGGATTTACTTACTCCAGATATTTTATCAATACAGGGTTGTGTATTTGTCACATTGTGTCTGACTTATTGCTCTTGGCATAGTGATTTCAAGGTTGATTCGCATGGTGACAGGCAGCAGGACTTAATTTCTCTCTCTGTTTGACATGCCATTGTTCGCATATACCTCCTTTTGTTTATCCATTCACCTATTAAGGGACCTTGAAACTGTTTCCATTTTTTGACTATTTTGAGTTGTGCTGTAGATAAGTATGGATTTACAAACACCCATTTGAGTCACTTCTTCCAAATGTCCTGCGTATATTCCTAAGTCAGGTTGTTGGGTCATAGTTAATTCTTCTTTTGTTTAATTTATTTTATTGGAGGCTCATCCAGCTTTTATCACAATCCATCCATCCATTGTGTCAAGCACATTTGGACATATGTTGCCATCATCATTTTCAAAACATTTTCTGTCTACTTGAGCCCTTGGTATCAGCTCCTCATTCCCGACCTGCCTCCATCCCCTACTCTCCCTCCCTCATGAACCCTTGATAATTTATAAATTATTATTTTTTCATGTCTTACACTGACAGATGTCTCCCTTTACCTACTTTTCTGTTGTCCATTACTTCACTTTCAGGTGAATTTTTAACCATTTTCTCCACAGTTGCTGCCCTATTTTATAAACCCACAAGCAATAGATAAGGGATTCAATATCTATGCATGTTTACCAACACATGTTATTTTAAATGTTTTATAATAGCCATCTTCATATTGGTGACACAATATTTCATTGTAGTTTATTTTTCCACCATTTCCTAGTTTATGGACTTCGTATTTTAATGGCTTTGACTTACATTTCTTTTGCAAATTCTTAGAATTTCAAAAGAGAAGAGCAGAATTTTGTGGTACAAAATGAAATCAACAACATGTCTTTCCTCATTACTGACACCAAGTCAAGGATGTCAAAGGTATTGTTAACATCTGTTTCGCTGTTTAAAAAAAATTCTGGATGTAACTTTTATTGGTTGATATTTTTAGACCTTTTAGATGTTGATGCATTGGGTAAAGTTATTTACTTACTTATTGTATATACATACTCATTCACAAAATTACCCAATTAGTATACTCTTGTATGTATGAGTAGGCAACGTTATAAATTTGCCGAGTAAATATATGTGTACCATGGTGGCATGGTGGTTCACTACTCAGCTTCTAACTGAAAGCTCAGAACTTTAAATCCACTAGTCATTTCTTCAAAGAAAAATATAGCAGTGTATTTTCATGGACATTAAAGCTTGAGAATCTGTATAGGGTGGCTCTACTCTGTCCTATGGGGTCACTGTGAATTGTAATGGACTTATGGCAATGAGCTTGGTTTGGGATTTAAATATTTTAGCTATATACTAAAAATCTCATTGCTGCCATTTTGTTCATTCTAACTCATAACAATCATTACACGTATAGACTTCAAAACAATTGCTTCATTATTTAAATACCACAGAGAGAGGTGGGAATATACCTTTGTATTTCTTTTTTACTCATTTAACTTGTAGGGAAAGGGGAAGGCTCCTCTCTAAACCCATTAAAACATATGGATTTACCTTTTGAGTTACCACCAAGTGAAATAAAACAAGTGTATCTCATAAGATAGCATATTTGATTCCCAAGGCTACTACAAAAACAATGCCACAGATTGGGTGGCTTATAACAACAAATTTAATCTATTGTCCTGTTGTCTGGTAGTATGAAGTGAGTATGCTTTCATGACAGATGTTCTCTCTGAGGAGCTTTAGGCAAGATCCCTTATTGCTGAAGTTTTAAATTTCCTAAACATGTATTAACAAATTTATGCAGGTAGTCTTTGATGGACTATTTTGCTATAACAGAAATTCTTTGCAAGTTATCACTGAGGGAACATGTGGTAAATAGTACGTATTAAAGATGCATGTCCTGTTCTCGGTGTGGTAGAGGAAAGAGAAAATCTTTTGAAGGTACACATATTGAGAATGCCAACTCTGCCACTTTATAATATGATTGCTTCATTAATTTCTTGACCTCGCTTACCCTGACAGAAGGTTGCAACAATCAAAGCAGGTTGTATACACTGCCTTGCAGATTTGTAAGCACCCCGGGAACATTCACAAGTATCACTGTAGTATCAAACGTGACAAAAGGAAATGCAGTGACATTCCAACCAATAACGGGTATTTGGACAAATGGACAATCTAACGAAGAAAGCCTCACTGAGGAAGAGAGAGGGGGGTATTGACCATGAACGTTGGGAAGTTTCCAGATGGCTTACGAGGAGACAGGGGAAGAGGAAGCCAACAACTGGCTTCACACTTCTCAGAATTGCTTAACTGAAGGCTTAGAATATCATTCAAGAACAGCAGTCTGCTTGATGTATCTTTGTTATTGTTGTTTTTCATTGATCTTGATCTCCTATTTACAAGTGTAGATGTTTTAGAAGAAACTTTGAGAATCATATTGAAGTCTATATGTGAGCAGGCTTCAAAAAGTTTACAGAAAATCTCATTCTCTTTTACTTACATTTATCGAAAACTATTTCGAAGCCCATATGTATGTGTGAACGACAGATGAGGTGACTGACTGGTTTATTAGAAAGATCAATTAATCCTGATGGCAGGTGTTAACTATGATACTCCATATTTATATCTGATTCAAATATTAGAGGATAGATTGCAAACCAAATATCACAGCATTTGTTAGCTATATCAATTTTGATTAAATTATTGAGCTGTTCCTCTGGGCCAGGCAAAGTGCTTGGTATGAGAATATAAGGAGCAAAAAAGTTCAGGCCACAGCCCTAGTGGAGCTCATCATATTAGAGAGAAATTCGATTTTAAAGGATTTGTTTTAAAGTAAGCAAAACAACACGTGCTATTTGTCTGCTTATAGATTTCCTTTCTTCGTGTTAATGATGTATATCAATCACCCTTAAATGATCAAGCATTTTTCACTTATTTTTTCAGTTATAGATACCATGCAGTAAAGTAAGCATGGTAATTATTTAAAGACATGTGGGAATTCCACCCAGGTAGTGTAATGGTTATACACTGGGCTATGATCTGTATAGCTGGCAGTTCAAAACCACTAGCAACTTCACAAGAGCTAGGAAAAAGACGTGGCATAACTATTTTAACTTAGACATTAGAACTTGCCACCTGAATAGCCGGAGGAATCTTTACTACCTAATGAAAATTACCAAATCAAAAAATCTAAAGTCACTGCCATCTAATTGATTCTGACTCATAGCAACCCTGTAGGACAAACTAGAGTTGCTTAGGGTTTATGAAGACTACGGAAAAACACATACCCATCTTCTCCGGCGTGTGGGTTTGAACCATCAGACTTGCGATTAGCAACCCCATAAGGCGTCACTAGAAATTATCAATGAAAATTTGACTCTCATTTGAGGTGAGTCTAGGTAGCAGCATAATCTTTAATGAAATCACCAAAAAAAAAAAGCACTAAAGAAGCCTGGCATTCAGTTATAAATATGTCATCCAGACATTCCTGCATATTCAAAACGTCCATTTATGTACTAGGTCAAATCGCTAAGAGCCCTAGGGGCAGAGTTGTCAGCAGTTCGAAAGCACCGGCTCCCGTGCCGGGGAAGACCAGGTTGTCTACTCGTGTAAAGAGTTCAAATCTAGAAAATACCCATGTTGGGCCACTAAGAGTTGCCATTAACTCAATGGCAGTGAGTTTGCTTTGGTTTGGTTTTCCAGTTCACTAGCATGAAATGAGGCCCTGAGGAGACAAGATTATTAGCAACAGCAACAATAAAAACCTTGCTCTCCAGCCAATTCTGACTTATAGTGAGCATTTATACTGTATGAAAGGAGAATGTATTTTATAAGGTTATTATGTATACATGCATTATATACATAATATATGTATCAGACATACATCAGTACAAAAGTAAAGTTTTTATTCTTAAAATTGTTCCTTAAACGATGAAAATTATAAAACAGATATTCTTATATTCCTACCTGTTACTTTTCCCACTTAATAGTTTCGTAGAAATGCATATTAATGAATTGTAATGGCTAGGACACATGGGAATAGTACTAAAATTTTAAGAAAGAAAGAGAAAAATTATGGTCAGCACAGTATGCTTTTCAATAAAATAAAGCCTAGAAATGGGAGAGGGGCCAATAGAAAATGAGGAAGATAAACCACATTCAGTTTAATTTTCCTAGGTAGCAAGTTCTGAAATTGATCAAAGCTGGCAGAGATTCCAGAATGAATGTTTGTTTCGTAGGCAGCTGTTTCTGAACAAGAAAGGAAGAAAATGAAACGCAAAGGCGACCGGTACTCTGTGCAGACCTCTCTGATTGTAGCAGCTCTGAAGCGACTGTTGCCCATTGGCTTAAACATCTGTGCCCCTGGGGACCAGGAACTCATTGCTCTGGCCAAGAATCGGTTTAGTCTGGTAAGTGTCCTTTCCGTGCCCGTGGTGATGCTCATTCTACCTCCAGAGAGCAGAGAGTTTGAGTCTCTTTCCTCAGCACTCTATAGCAACATTTCATTTGCACCAAGTGCCTTATTAAGCCGAGTTCCTGCAAAGATATCGACAGATCACTGTTAGCGAAAAACTGGTTTTAATATAAACTGCTGTATAAGATGTGTGATGAGAGATACATTCAGATTTCTGGAGTGATTTTTCACTACTGGAAGCAGTGTATTGTGCTGCTTGCAGAATAGACAAGGTGTTGATTTTTAAATAGACAGTTGTCCTTTGTAAGCTTCAAATTCTCATATTTCATTTATGTTTTCTGCCCTCTTCATGGTTGCAGAGATGAGGAAATCATATTTAATAAATGTACACTGAAATTGCGATTTTGTGTTCCATACATCGGAGGGCATTGCGTCCCCGTGCCATATCCACAGAGAATCACGAATGCAAACGGCACTTCGATGCCAGAGCGAACGGAGGGAGGTGGCACAGAGTGATCTGCATAGCTGTGTTGACGCTGGATTGTGGACACATTTCTCAGAGTTAAAATACCTTGTTGGAAATTTCAGAGAGTACTAGACATATGTTTGTCTCTCATCCCAAAGAAACCCACTTCTTGCTGTGAATTATGGATGAGAAACTCACTTCCATTAAGTCTTTTTAATTTTTATATTTACTGCTGTGCAATTCATGTATCATACAATTCATTTTTTCAATAATAATAAGAATAGTGTGCAATCATTTTTAGAACATTTTTTGTACTTAATGGTTTAGCTCTCCATTTCCCCCCAAATTCCTCTGCCATGTTCATAGGTAATTATTATTATTTTGGATCCTGGTTTTCTTTATATAAGAATAATGTGATACCTGATCAAGAGTATCAGTGAAGTTCAACTTCCCACCTACTGGGTATCTTCCACCCCAAATCTGCCCACACCCTTTTTTTTTTTTTGACATTTTTTTTTAAATTTTAACAATTTATTGGGGCTCATACAATTCTTATCACAGTTCATATGTATACATACATCAATTGTATAAAGCACATCTGTACAGTCTTTGCCCTAATCATTTTTTTCTCCTCTTTTCTTTTTTTACATTTTATTAGATACTCCTACAACTCTTATCACAGTCCATACATATACATACATCAATTGTATAAAGCACATCCATACATTCCCTGCCCCAATCACTCTCAAGGCATTTGCTCTCCACTTAAGCCCCTTGCATCAGGTCCTCTTTTTTTTCCCCCTCCCTCCCCTTTCCCCCCTCCCTCATGTGCCCTTCGTAATTTATACATCATTATTTTGTCATATCTTGCCCTATCCGGAGTCTCCCTTCCCCCCTTCTCTGCTGTCCCTCTCCCAGGGAAGAGGTCACATGTGGATCCTTGTAATCAGTTCCCCCCTTCCAACCCACTCACCCTCCACTGTCCCAGCATCGCCCCTCACACCCTTGGTCCTGAAGGTATCATCCACCCTGGATTCCCTGTACCTCCAGCCCTCATATGTACCAGTGTACAGCCTCTGCCATATCCAGGCCTGCAAGGTAGAATTCGGATCATGGTAGTTGGGGGGAGGAAGCATCCAGGATCTGGGGGAAAGCTGTGTTCTTCATCGGTACTATCTCGCACCCTAATTAAACCATCTCCTCTCCTAAACCCCTCTATGAGGGGATCTCCATTGGCCGACACTTGGGCCTTGGGTCTCCACTCTGCACTTCCCCCTTCATTTAATATGGTATATATATACATATACATATACACATATATACACACACTTATATCGTGTTTTTTTTTTTGCATGATGCCTATATCTGGTCCCTTTGGCATCTCGTGATCGCACAGGCTGGTATGCTTCTTCCATGTGGGCTTTTTTGCTTCTGAGCTAGATGGCCGCTTGTTCACCTTCAAGCCTTTAAGACCCCAGACACTATCTCTTTTGATAGCCGGGCACCATCAGCTTTCTTCACCACATTTGCTTATGCACCCATTTGTCTTCAGCGATCCTATCATGGAGGTGTGCAGTCAATGATATGATTTTTTGTTCTTTGATGCCTGGTAACTGATCCCTTTGGGACCACTCGATCACACAGGCTGGTGTGTTCTTCCATGTGGACTTTGTTGCTTCTGAGCTAGATGGCCGCTTGTTTATCTTCAAGCCTTTAAGACCCCAGTCACTATCTCTTTTGATAGCCGGGCACCATCAGCTTTCTTCACCACATTTTTGTTTCCGATTTTTTTCCTTAATGAATAAAGAACATAACAACGTAACCCCCCAAACCCTGATACAATGCCCAGAGTTCTATTTTCCTACTTTCTCCCCTTCCTTGGACACCTGTTCCTGGAAGGGGTAGGCGTCAAAGTATGACTACATGGGAAAGCCCAGATGGTTACCTGGCGAGAGGGGAAGGCTTTCCTTTCAGGAAAAATGACTGAGAAGTACAGAGCAGTAAATTGAAGGACTCCATCACACCAGGTACCAAAATGGGGCTTTGGCAAAAATGGGCACAAGACATGAATAGACAATTTGCTAAAAAAGGACATCCAGGTGGTCACCAAACATATGAAGAAATGTTCATGTTCAATAGCAATTAGAGAAAGACAAATTCCAACAATAGTGAGGAGCTATCTGACACAGACTCTTTTAGCAAAATTCAAAGAGCAGTTAATAATAAATGCTGGAGAGGATTTGTAGAGATTGGGATGCTCATGCATTCTGATGGGACCGTAGACACTGCCTTGAACTGCCTTGAACAAAGAAACAAAAATTACATTATGATCCTGCAATCCCTCTGCTGGATATATACTCTAAAAAATAACAAACATAACACAAACAGACATATGTTTATAATAGCACAAAGATGAAAACAACCTAAAACCCTGATTATAGAGAAACATATAACATACTCTTTTATCTATTACCCCTATCTACATGAATTCAATGGAATATTATGTATCAACACATAACTATGAAGACTCTCTTAAACATCACAAGGCATGGACAAAACTAGAGGATATCGGCTCAGTAAAGTTCATCAATCCTATAAAAATAAATATTTAATGATGCCATCATGATAGGGAAAATAAAGAAAAATATTTTCACATAAAGGATAAGACTTTGAAGACCATACGGAGGCCAGGAATGGGGTGAAGGGATGTAAGAGGAGTGGGAGGCAAGAATATCATGGAGCTAGAGGAAGTAGGAGGTGGAAGGAAAAGAAACCACATTTTAATGGGAGGGTGGGAGTCAATGAGACACTTACTGATTTGATGAGATGGGTTGTGCAATTGCACAGCTATGTTTTTCTTTAAAAACAAAATGAAGTTGCATATTTCTTCCTTAGCCTTTGTATCTGAAAATTTATCTGAGTGGCTTTAAAAAGAGCAAAAGTAAAACTAAAGTGGACTTAGATTCATTAGAGACACGCAAGTTCATTTCAACAAAATAAAGCAGAAAATATTAAGAACTGCAAAAAGTTTCAAGTGATTTAAAGGGAGATCAACTTTTCCTTTTTAACCTGGATGCATTTGCCAGAATAGACTTTAGTATGTTCTCTGTCTGATCGCAAGGCTACCCATATCTTTGACCTGAGGTCGAGGGATTCACCAGAGGCTTAACCGCTGTGTTGTTGCTGTGATGTTAGGTGTCACCCAGTCAATTCCAGCACACAGTGACCCTGTGCACAACAGAAAGAAACACTGCCTGGCTCTGGACCAGCCTCACAATTTTTCCTATATCTTAGCCCATTGTTGTAGCCATGGTGTGAACGTATCTCATTGAAGGCCTTCCTGTCTATCACTGACCCCCTGCTTTATTGAGCCTGATAAAGTGGGGACTGTTCTCTCCTAACATGTCCAAAGTACATGAAAAACAGTCTCACCATATTTTTGTCTAGAAGCACTGGCGGTACTTCTTCCAAGTCAGATTGGTTTGTCCTTTGAAGTGGGGCGGGGGGGGGGGGTCCAGGATATTTTCCGTATTCTTTGCCAACACCACAATTCTAATGTATCAATTCTTCTTCAGTGCTCCTTATGCAGTGTCCAACTTTCACGTTGCATAGGAGACAACTGAAAATCCCCTGGCATCCTTCCTTTTTAATAAAATAAAGATATCTTATACAGGAGATTTACTCAATGTACACACTCCTTTGATATCTTGGCTGCTGTTTTCAAGAGAGTTGATTATGGATTCAAGCAAGAAAAAATCCTTGACAACTTCAATCTTTGTTTATCATGACCTTACCTATTGGTACAATTGTGAGGGTCTGGTCTTCTTTACATTGAGTTATAATCCACACTGAAGACAGCAATCCTTGATCTTCATCAGCATGTCTGCCTCCTCACTTTCAGGAAGCAAGGTTGTATCATCTGCATAGTTCAGGTTGTTAATAAGCATTCCTTCAATCCTGATGCAAAATTATTCTTCATATAATCCAGTTTCCCTGATGATTTTCTCAGAATACAAATTGAGTAAGTATGATGAAAGGATACAAATCTGAAACACACTGTTCTTGATTTTAAAGTGTGGTGTTCCCACATTCCGTTCATACAACTGCCTTTTGATTCCTGCACTAGTTTCTCAGCAGCAAAATAAGTGCTCTGGAATTCTTAATCTTCTCAAGACTCTCCATTGTTTGTTGTGACCCACGCAGTCAAATGCTATAGAAAGTCAATGAAGCATAAGTCAGCACCTTTCTGATATTCTTTGCTTTCAGCCAAGATACATCTGACATCAGCAATGATACCCTCGTTCCGTGTCCTTTTCTAAATCTAATC
Organism: Tenrec ecaudatus; assembly: GCF_050624435.1. Taxonomy (NCBI): domain Eukaryota; kingdom Metazoa; phylum Chordata; class Mammalia; order Afrosoricida; family Tenrecidae; genus Tenrec; species Tenrec ecaudatus. The sequence goes on along the minus strand of NC_134537.1, from coordinate 61,626,771 downwards.
TGGACCTCTGGTAGCGCCTGTCAATGTATTGCTACAACCTTTATTGGATGATCTTCAAGAAATTTTGAGTTGAATGTGATACCAATGATATTGTTCTATAATTAAAGAATTTGGTTGGATCACTGTCTTTGTAACGTATAAAATTGTGGATTTCTTTCAGACCGTTAGCCAACTAACTGTCTTACAGATTTACTGGCAAAGACAAGTCAGTGCTTCCAGTGCTTCATCGGCTTGCTGAAATATTTCAATTGGCCTTCCATCAATTTCTGGATCCTTTGTGGTTAATTCTTTCCGTGCAGCTTGAACTTCTTCCTTTAGCTCAATTGGTTTCTTCTTATAAGCTACCTGCAGAAATGATTGAGTGTTGACCAGTTCTTTGTGGTACCGTGACTGCATTCTCTCCATCTTCTTTGGCTGCTTCCTGTGTCATTCAATATTTTTCCCATAGGACCTTTCAATATTGCAGTTCTAGGCTTGGATTATTTTTTGAGTTCTTTCAGTTGAAGGTATACTTAGCATGTTCTTCCTTTTTGATTTTATAATTCTAGATCTTTGCCCATTTCATTGTAACATTTGACTTTGTTTTCTTGAGCATTGTCATCACGGACATTTCCTATTTATCTCTGATTTCATCATTTTTTCCATTGGCTTTATGATTAAGAACAAATTTGAGAGTCTGTTCTGACATCCACTTTGATAAATTCTTTCTTGCCTATCTTTTTAATGACCTTTTGCTTTCTTCATGAATGATGGTCATGATGTTCTCCCAAAGCTCATCAGGTTGTCAGTCAGTAGTGTCCAATGTATCAAATCTCTTCTGGAGATGTTCTCTAAATTCAGGTTTGATAGACTCAAAGTCATATTTTGGCTACCTTGAACTTGTTTTAATTTTTTTCAGCCTCAATCTGAACTTTCATAGAAGCAATCAACTACCTGTTTCACAGTCAACCCTTGGTCTGATATTAGCTACTGACATTGAACTTCTCTATTGTCTCTTCCAATAGATATAGTCAATTTGATTTCTGCAAATTCTATCTGGGAAACTCCACGTGTATAGTCGCCATTAGTGTTGAAAAAGGCATTTGCTATGATATAGTCATTGGACTTGTAAAGTTCTGTCATGTGATCTCTAGCTTCCTTTCTATCTCCAAGACCATCCTTTCCAACCACTCTTCATTTCTCTTTGTTTCCAACACTTGTATTCCAGTCACCAATAACTATCAATGCATCTTGGTTGCACATTTGATCAATTCCCAAGTAAAGATGTCGGCAGCATCCTTCAACTTCTACATCACTAGCTTTAGGGGTTAGTTCATACATTTAATTAATAGTTGTATTGATTGGAGTTCTTGCAAGCAGATAGGTATAATCCTATCACAGAGAGCAATGCGGTTCAAGCTTGGTTTTGAAATATCATTTTTGGCCATGAAGTCAATGCCATTCTTCTTGATTGCACCATTCTATACATTGTAAATTATAGGATAGTCTGATTCAAAATGGCCAATCCCAGTCCATTTCAACTTCCTAATGCCTAGGATATCCATCCTACCCTCATGCATCTCACATTCAGGCTCAGACCATTAGCAATTTTATGCTGCTGTTTTTCCCTAACTCGAATCATGCCCCATCATGAAATACAAATCCTGAAAGTTCTATTTCCACAGGAATACTTTATTCTATTGATTTCATTATGGTTATCTCTGTCTTGAGAAAGCAGCTCCGCCTCAGTCACACTGAAATGCCTAAGGGTCTAACCTAAGGGTCCTGTCATTGGCACCATTTCCGACAATGGTCTGTTTCCACTCACTAGGCCTTCAGTAGCTCACGGTATTTTGAAAATATGCTTAAGGTTTTCAGTGGCAAACTCTTCTGAAGTGGAGAGTAAATACCTCCTACGTGGCCTGTTTTTAGTCTGGAAGCTCTACTGGAACCTGTTCACCTTGGGTAGCCTTGCTGACACTTTAAATACCAGTGACATAACTTCCATCATCATCACACACATACACGCGCGCACACACACATGCACATATACAAGCCACCACAGTATGACAATCTAAGAAAAAAGTGGCAGTAATGAATGTGGGGACCTTGAAGAGGCATGTTGGGCTTCTCCTGTTATCTTTAGTTATCTGCAAACCAGTTATTTAGATTCAACTTCTGATACCATTCTCTTTCCCATATTTTGGTTTTATTATTTATAACCTTGGATCACATGGACTGGTATGCTTCTTCTGTATGAACTTAACTGACATTTCATTTAGATTGCTGCTTGTTTGAAGACAAGTATTTATGATACCAGATACCATTCTTTCTGATATCCTGGCACCATCTGCTTTCTTCATCACATTTTGCTATAAAACTGATATATTCAGTGATCTCTCAATGAACACAAGTATCAGGTAATATCATGTCATAGAAATAATTGTTTATAGATTAGAGCCATGATTAAGTGTGAGATGAAAATCTATTAGTATACCCGTAGTTTATATATATATACCTGGTCAATTTTAGAGATATCATTATTATTTTATTGAAGATGATAATTTATAAATCACTCCCATTGGGTATAAGGTAATTCTAATAATAGGATCATTGATTTAGAATTTAAAACACTGGTGAGAAAATAAAATTTTAATGTATAGGCCAGCTATTTAGGCCACAGTACATAAATTTTTGACTTGTAGAAGTTAAAAGTTTAAATGATTATACACTACACATACAATGAAGGTTGGAGATAGCACAAAACTTTCAATAACACTCATCCACAAAGGCAGACCATGCTTACCAGACTAACACATAAAATTAAAAAGCAAAGAGAGCAAGAACATATTAATTATATGTTAGTCCCAGGCTTTATCCATTGGATAACCTCAAAGGAAAACTCTGAATGAAGATCCATTGACTACCAATTCCATAACCTTGTAATAGCAATCGTCTGCTTCTTATCACACTAGGGTATTTCAGCCTTAAGTCAAAAGAAATCTTTCACTCAAAGCCCAATGTTAGCCAACCAGACACCCCTTGCTGAGGGGTTGTGGGGAGGAGATGAACCAGACAGGGTGCAGGGTAGCAACGATGAAACATATAGCTTTCCTCTAGTTCTTAAATACCTCCCCCATCCCCAGTATCATGATCCCAATTCTACCTTACAAATCTGGCTAGACCAGAGGATGTACATTGATTGGTACAGATAGCAACTGGAAACACAGGGAATCCAGGACAAATGATTCCTCCAGGACCAGTGATGAGAGTGGCGATGCCTGGAGGGTAGAGAGAATGTAGGGTAGAAAGGGGGAACTGATTACAGGAATCTATGTATAGCCTCTTCCCTGGGGGAGGGACAGCAGAGAGGAGGGCAGGGGGAGATGTCAGACAGTGTAATATATGACAAAATAATAATAATATGTGAATGATGAAGGGTTCATGAGGTAGGGGGCAGTGGGGAGGGAGGGGGAAATGAGCAGCAGATATTAAGGGCTCAAGTAGAAGGCAAATGTTTTGAGAATGATGATGGCAACAAATGTACATGTGTTCTTGACACAATAGATGTATGTATGGATTGTGATAAGAATTGTACGAGCCCCCAATAACATGATTTAAAAAAAAATCTTTCCATTCCTTAAACCTGCTAAGGGTAAGATTAAGGTAAAGCTCAGTTCACTTAGTGGGACTTCCAATTAGGGTCCTTTTGTTATAGGCTGGGAAGGGTGTTGTGCACCTCAAAAAGTCAGACTCTAAAATCCTAGTTCTTGATAGCACTCAGACTGAGTCCCTTGGTCTGCATAGAATCTAGGTCAAAAGTACCCTATGAGGAACATGATATTGGGCATATTCTCCCCTTGAGGTATATATAAGTAATCATAAGCATTTTTCCCAAATGGCAGGTTGCTCATCTGGCTTATACACCAACAGAAGTTGAATTGCGTCCTCCAAGACAGACCTGCCCCCATCCACACTTCCATTGCAATTAAACTAAGCATCCTTATAGGATTATCTGTTGATTTGAGGTGACCATAGAATAATGTTATATGGCAGGAAAATATTGGTCTTTTCTCTCTTACCCCAACATGAGAAACTCACCTCAGGTGAGGTGAAACCACCTCTGTTGAAGTGGATTTTCAAGATACATAAATAAAGGCGTGGATATATGGTTCATGGTTGTTATGCAGGCCCTCTATCTCATTGTTTGGGAGATCAGATTAGGAGATTACATGACCTAAGGAGAATAAAAGCATGCATTTTCCTTGATATTTATCTAGTGGTTGGATTAAAATGATTTATTAACCAGTTCACTGCCCTAACAAATGTCTTAAGTATTTTTAAAAAGATATACCAAAAGGTAATTTATTATTTCATATGGTTAATACTTAAATAAGAACAATAAAAAGGTACACAAACTAGATTTATGTTACAAGCGTTACAATATAAATGAAAAATATTAAATAATATCTGAAAAAACAATAAAATTGTTATTTAAGATATTTCCATATTACTCTTTGGCTGGCATCCTCACTCATGGTAGTCTTCGCTTTCACACGATTTTTCCTTAGCCATCTTTTCACTGTAGGAGGAGGATCCCATTATTTAAAGGTAGGCCAATTAAACAATAGTTACTCTGTTTGATGTATTAGAAATATTAGGGGACTTCTCTGAATATATTATACCTTTCTTGGGAAAAAAAATCCTTTTCATTTCTGCTGAACTTACAGCACTTGTTCTGAAAATATTTTTAGCTCTTGGAACACTTTCAATTGCATAATTCACTCATAAGATCTTTAGGTAACTGGGGCAGGACACAAAGTTGAAATGGATGATAGCATGTTACCTCCAGTCGGTTGGCACTTTTTCTCTTTATGTTATAGGTTTGTTTACTGAAGTAGCAAGTGAATGAGAATAGGAATGGGAGGAGAGGAGGCCGGGGGGTGAGGGGTGGGGTCGGGTGAGCAGCGAGCCAATGAAGATAGGGACAGGGGAAATCAAAGGTTCTAAAATTGACAGTCAGAAGGGTGTAGCAGTTCTTTTTGTGTTTGATCAATTGAAGCATATCAGAGAGAATTATTGGAGAGGTAAACAATGGGTAAACATGATAATGATAATGTGGCTGAAGGAAAGAGGAAAGAAAAAAGTAAATATATATGTAGGTATTAATAGAGTGATATATACATGTAAACATATAAAGATAGGTGTATTTGTCTATGTATGTATATACATGTAAATACAACAAGGAATCATATGGACTTTGGGCCACTACTTAAATATTACCTCGGTACAAAAATAGTTTTTTCTAATAATGTGGCACTATATGATACTCACCTTCCCAACACAATCAGTGAAGACAATAGCACCTGGCGTCTGCAAAGCTTGAAGTTAAACAAGCAACCATCTAGCAGGCAACAACAAAACCCACATAGAAGAAGCACACCAGCCTGTGTGATCATGAGGTGTCGATGGGAATAGGTATCAGAAGTTCAAAAACAAGCAATCAAAATGTGTGAAGGAATGTGGACAAAGTGGAGACCCTAAACCCATTGGTAAGATAATTGGACAGTCCCTCAGCGAAGGGCCACATGAAAGGCATGATAAATCTTGGGTGTGGTATAACACTGATGAAACACATAACTATCCTCTAGTTCTTTAATATATTTTAGCCCTTACTATTATGTTTTTACCTCATTAATCTTGTTAGACCTGTGTATGTTCATTTGTATAATTAAGATTGTAAGCTGCAGGAAAGACAAGATAGAAACAGTAATAGGAGTAATGAATCCCTGGGAATATGGGAAGAGAAAGGAGGTGGGGGGGGGGCAGCTGATAGCATTGATGACTGTACAACCCCACTCAAGGAGAACAAATGACAGAATGGATACACGAATACATTGAATGATGTAAGATACAGTGTGTGTGTGTGTGTGTGTGTGTGTGTGTGTGTGTAACCAATCATAAGGGTTCTTGGGGGACAGGGTGGTGAGTGGGAGGAGATAAAGTGGAGCTGATATCAAAGAGTTCAAGAAAAAAAAAGAACATGTTTTGAAACTGATGGTGGTAACAATTGTGCTTGATCTAATTAAATAATGGACTATTATAATAGCTATAAAAGCTCCCAATAAAATGATTAAAAATTATATAGTATTTTAGCAACATATAACAAGTTTTATAAAATTAATAAAGAAATATTGCAAGCATAATTCTGTCTATATTTTACCCGTATGGATGGAATGGAGGTGCTTATAACACATTATTGCACAAATGAATATTAAAAATGAGTAAGGATTGTAAATTTGTGATTTCCACCTTGGGCAGCTGCCTAGCCACTCACCTTAGTGAGAACTTGTAAAATTACAAGTGTAATTTTAGCAACTGGTTCACAGAATTCAACACAAAATTAGGTATTGGTTCTGCCAAACCTGTGAGAACCAATTGAATCCCACCACTGTTTATCCTTATAGTAATGGACTCATAGATTATTTGTCCTTTTTGTGACTGACTAACTTCACTTAGTATAATGACTTTCAGGTGTAACCATATCATAATGTGTTTCACGGTTTCATCACTGTTTTTCAGGTATACATAGTATTCCACTGTGTGCATGTACCAGTTTCTTTATTCATTCTTATACTGATGGCTATTGGTGTTGTTTCCAGCTTCTTGCTATCATAAAATCTGCTGCAGTGCACATCAGAGTGCATACATCTGTTCATGTTGTGTTTCGTATGTTTTTAGAGTATGTACCCAGCAAAAGTATTTCTGGATTGTCTGGTATTTCTATTCCCAGTTGTTTTACGTAACGCTGTATGTGTTTAAAGGCTCACCAGCCATGTATAAGAAGTCCAATCTCGTCAGACCCTTTCCAGTGTTTTTTGAATTGGGCTATCATTGTGGGTGTAAGGTGATATTCCTTAATTGGTTTCATTTGTACCTCCTGGATAGCTCGTGATTCTACACGATTTCTGATGTGTTTGTTAGCCATTTGTGAACTATCTTTCATGTCTTTTGCATGCTTTTTAAATGTTATTATTTATTTTTTTCTTAGTGAAGTGTTGCAGAAGTCTATCGTTTTTTAGTAATTAGTTCCTTGCCCATTATATCAGTGCTACACAATTTTTCCCCCAGTCTCTGGGCTCTTGTTTTACTCTTTTGATGTGCAGCTTTATTTTTAGTATGTCCCAGTCATCTAGTTTTTCTTCTATTGTGTGTGCTTCCTCTATTATATTTGCTTATCTGTATACGCTATGCAATAGGATCTGTTGGTTTATCACAATGTTCTCATTGATGACCCTGATAGCTCTGGGGTTTGCATTAAACCTCTAGCCCATCTTGTGCTAATTTTTGTGCGTGGGGTATGGATCATTCTTCTGCCGATAGAGAGCCAGTGTTCCCAGTACCATTTGTTGAAGAGGTATATTCCTTTCTCGTTTAATGTTTCTTGGTCCATTGTTATAAATCAGTTACCTGCAGGTGGATGTTTTTATTTCTGGGTTTTCTATCCTGTCCACTGGTCTGTGTGTCTATCATTGTACGAGTAGCAGGGTCTTTTGACTGTTGTGGTTGTGTAATAATTTTTTAGTTCAGGTAATGTGAGCCCTCCTCCTTTGTTCTTCTTTGTAAGGAGTTCTTTGGCTACCTGAGTCTGTTCACACTCCATATCTTGGTAATTAATTTTCACACTTTTTTAAAGAATGAAATCGGGATTAGGATCAGAATTTCATTGTATTTATAGATTGCTTTAGCTAGAATTGGCATTTCCAAAATTTTGTCTTCCTAAGAATATCCATGAACACAGGATATAATTTTTCAACTTGTTTAGGTCTCTTTTGGTTTCTTGCAATAATGTTCTGTACTTTTCTGTGTACAGGTCTTTTGTTTCTTGGGTTTGGTTGATTTCTAAGTATTGCATCGTTGTGTAGGAATTGTAAATGATATTGTTTTCTTGATGTCTTTTTGAGAACTCTCTTCACTGGTGTAACCAAAAAAAACCTCAAACAAAACAAAACAAAAAACCAACAAACAAACTCAATGTTTGGTTGATGCCAACTCATCATGACACTGTAGAACAGGGTATGCTGCCCCTGTGAGTGTCTGGGAGCATACTCTTGGCAGAGGTAGAAAGCCCCGTCTTCCTTTTACAGAGCAGCTGGTGGTTTCAAACTGCTGACCTTGCAGTTGACAGTCCAGTGAGAAACTAGTATGCCACGAGTGCTCCACCATCTCTGGTGTACAGGGATTCAATTGATTTCTGCCTTTTCATCTTGTTTATTTCTACTTTACGAAATCCATCAATTATTAATGCACTTACTATGGAGTTGGTTGCTTCAAATCACACAGTCTTAAGAAAGTATCTGAAAAAGAAAAACCCCAAATATGTGAAACAGGTTTGGTTAAAAAAAAAAAGGCTTTCTGTATATACTCGAATATAAGCCTACCTGAGTATAAGCCTAGGTACCTAATTATTACCTGGGAAACCAGAAAAACTGATTGACTTGATTATAAGCCTAGGGTGGAAAAAGCGGAAGCTATTGGTGAGTTTCAATAATCAAAACAAATGAAGATAAAATTGCTAAAAATTGAGACATCAGTGTGGTAATGTATTTAAATATTTATTTTAAATGAAAAACATAAATAAAAGGGCAGCAAATCATTTAACATTAGTAAACCAGCATAGTAAATGGAAAATAGGTTCAATAAAAACAATAAGGTTAACAATGATACCTTAAGAGTACTATTCCCTAGCTCAATCAGCAACCAAGGTAAAATGTAAAGAGTTAAAAGCCTTCAAAACTGGATTCTTCGTCATCATCCATTTCCCAATGCAGAGCTTCAGCTGGTGTGAGGTCATCATAGATGCTGTCCTCACTGAGATCGCTGTCATCACCATCACTGCTGTCATTTTCACACAAAGCGCAGCCTTCACTGCCATCCATAGCATTACTAATACTACATTTCTGGAAGGCACAGTGTCGCACCATGTCTTCTGGAATGTCTTCCCATGCATCTCGAACCCACTTTGTTATTAACTCTGTGTCAGGCTTCATGAGATTTCCTCCTTTTGTTAGTCAGGCTTGACCAAATGACATCCATTCATGCCACATCCATTGCACATGGTCTTTAAAAGGCTTATTCAAAGATATACGTCATAGGACGGCACTGATTGGCTAGATGTGAGTAAACAAACATTCAATGCCCTGCAGTGTCAGCGGGGCTTTGAATGAAGAGTGGAGAAATGGCAATCACCCGCGAAATAACAGGCACGCATCCCGTTACCTATGGGGGGCCCCAGTGAGATGTTGCACCTGGCTGGGTTACCAATGACCCGTGTATAAGCTGAACCCCAGTTTTTCAGCACATTTTGGTGCTGAAAAACTCAGCTTAATCACAACTATACACAGTATTCACAATTTATATATAGCCAGATTAAATTTTAGCATCATATCATTTGTCTGAGGAACCCTGGCTGTATAGTGGTTATTGCACTGGGTTGCTATCCACAAGCTCTGCAGTTCAAAACTACTTGCTGCTTTACAGGACAAAGGTAATTCTATTTCCTTAAACAGTTATGGTTTCAAAACTCACATGGGAGGTTCTCCTGGGGGCGAGTAGTTATGAGTAGGCATTAACTTGATGGCAGTAAGTTTGTTTTCTAGTTTTTATCATTTGTTTTCCCTTTTGGCCCATTTTGAATTTGTTCTAGTTTTTATTATGATTTTTGCATTCTTTTTGATTGAGATATTTCTTTGTTTTATTTGATTATTGTCATTGGATGGCAGATTGTCTGATTTTCTTTGTATGAAATCCAGGACCGGTAAATATACAGACAGTAACTAGATTAATAGCTTTTCTGTGTTCTGACTGGGGAGGTTAGGGAGGAAGAGGAACTTTTGTCATTACAATGGCTACAAAAAGGAAGAAAATGTTCTACAATTGTCTGTATTATTGCACAACACTTTATAATATATTCGAGCCTTTGAATTGTATAGTTTGTGGATTGCATATCTATAAAACTGTTTAAAATGAATGACATGAAGCACAATGTGTGTGAATTGTTGAATAGAAAACCGACTATCTGCTTTTCAGCCAATTCCCAAAATGATAATAAAGTTTCATATTACTATCCATTTTATTAGAAAAAGTAAGAAAGAAAAAAAGTATTGAAGACATTCTGAGCATTGTAATTCAAAGTATATGGTAACATTCTGTGCCATAACTGGTTTATCGTTCAAAGGATGTATTGATAATTGTTTCTTGTGTTTAAGTCAATGGCTTTGTTGAGAAATAAAATGGATTGTGCTTTAAGTACTATAGAAAAACAGGTTCATTCAGACATACTTTATTTTAGAAAAGAAAGAACTTTGTGTTATCTTTAATGACTTTGAATATTGATAAGACTTCCTTTTGGTAACATTTATTTTTTGACAGAAAGACACTGAGGATGAAGTACGCGATGTAATCCGCAGTAGCGTTCATTTACAAGGCAAGGTAAGCTGAAGTCATTCTAATGCACATTTAGTGCTCATAGGTGTACACGTCAGTCATGTGTGCATATATGTTGATATGTGACTGCAACAATGAGTTCAAGCATGAGAACAGCTGTGAAGAGGACACGGGATTCAGCATGTTTGCTTCCGTTGGCACCTAACAACAAATGCACCCACATACAAATCAGGGGTATTTTAAAGTATGTTTTAAAATTCTTTTTACTTTATAACCATTTCCCACAAACTTTTAGAACTACCTTCATTAAAGTCAAGAAATCTTAGAAGTCACAAAACCATAGAAACTTTTATTTAGCAAATATATAAAAATTTTAAGCTAATATTTTTGGACATATCCTCCATCTAGGTCAATATACTTGTGAAGATGGAGCTTCTATCTCTATACCTTCCCCCCAAATTCTACATTCTTTCACTTACACTACATCAAAAAGGCAGTTTGAGCATTGAAATCTTTGAATTTGAGGAACCAAAATAAATCTGAAGAAGTAAGATCAGAGATGTAGGATGGATATTAGTTTCTCAGTTAAATATTTTAGGACAGTCCTTGCTACAATTGGAGAATAAGAAAATACATTTTGATGGGGAAAATAAAACTTCTTTCTTTTTAAGAGATAAAATTTTTATTATTTCTTTTCATTTAAAAATAATTTTATTGTAAATTATGTGGGGCTTTACATTTGACATCAATTTGTATTCAAAAGTTTTAAACAATCAACCAACCTTTCCAATAGTGGACCTTTACCCCCACTCCTTGATTTTTCTTCTACATTTTGTAGATTACTGCCTTTTACTTCACCAGTGAACACCTATCAACTGTCTAGTTTATAGCTTTATCTTTCTTTCCTTGACATCCATTCTCTAGCAAATTCCAAAGTCTTTTCATTCCTTTTAAAATCCTTGTTTTATTTTCCCCTACACCACTGGTCTCATAAGATCTTTGTCTTCTGTAATTGGCAAATGTCACTCAGCCAAATACCTTCCAGGTCCATCCATGGCATGAGCATTGTTTGTATCAATGCATATGTCTCTTTTACTGGTGGCCACCTCAGTTGTGTCCATCTTCTAGTTATCATGAACCATCTGGTGACAAAATGGGTGTGTGTATGTGTGTTCTGGTTATGGCTCTTAATTCCTTAGGAGATATGCCCAGAGGAATTGCCTAATGGTATAGAATTTCTATTCCCAATTGTTTGAGGTAGCACCATACTGTTTTCCACAGTGGTTGTACATATTTACAGCTTCACCAGCTGTGTATGAAGGTTTTAATTTCTCTGCAGCCTTTCTGCATTTATTTATTTTGCTTCACTAAAATTGTTGATATAAGGTAGTATTTCATTTTTTTGAAATCATTTTATTAGGGGCTCATACAGCTCCTATCACACTCCATACAGACATCAATTGTGTAAAGCACACTTCTACATTCATCCTCAAAACATTTGCTCTCCACCCAAGCCCATGTCATCAGGTCCTCATTTTCCCCTCCATCCCCACACCCCGCACCCTCATGAACCCTTGATTATTTGAAAATTATTATTTTGTCATATCTTGCTCTGTCACACATCTCCCTTCACCCACTTTTCTGCTATCTGTCCCCCAGGGAGAAGGTCACATGTAGACCCTTGAAATCGTTTCCCCCTTTCCAGCCCACCCTCCCAATGCTTTCCCAGTATCGCCACTCACACCACTGGTCCTGAGGGGATAATCAGCCCTGGGTTCCCTGGGTTTCCAGTTCCAATCTGTATCAGTGTACCTCCTCTGGTCTAGTCAGACTTGCAAGGTAGAATTCAAATCATGACAGTTGGGCGGGGGGGTGGGGAGGAGGAGGGGAAAGCATTTAGGAACTAGAGGAAAGTTCTGTTTTTCATCACTGCTACATCTCACCCTGACTGGCTCGTCTCCTCCACAAGATCCCTCTGTAAGGGGATGTCCAGTGGCCTACAAATGGGCTTTGGGTCTCCACTCCACACTCCCCTGCTCATTCACTATGGTAAGATTTTTTGTTCTGAGGATGCCTGATACCTGATGCCTTGACACTTTGTGATTGTGCTTCTTCCATGTGGGCTTTATTGCTTCTGAGCCAGATGGCCGCTGGTTTACCTTCAAGCCTTTAAGACCCCAGATGCTATATCTTTTGATAGCTGAGCACCATCAGCTTTCTTCACCGCATTTAATTGTTTACCCACTTTGTCTTCAGTGGTTGTGTTGGGAAGGTGAGTAACATAGAATGACAATTTAATAGAAGAAAGTATTCTTGCATTGAAGAAGTACTTGAGTGTAGGCCCAATGTCCTTCTACTACCTTAACACTAACCCTTTAAATATATGCACATAGATGTATTTCCCCCATCCTCATGTATAAATATATTTGCATATGGACATGTCTTTATCTAGACCTCTATAAATACCCTCTGCCTCCCAGCTCTATAAGCTCTCAAAGTCTTTCCTTTGACTTCCCTCCTGTCCCACTATCATGCTCTCTCCCCACCTGGGTTTCAGCAATTCCTCTTAGTTACATTACCCTTGATCATGCCCAACCAGGCCTCCCACACCGTCCTCACCACCAATTTGGATTGCTTGTTGTTCCCTTGTCCCTGGGTTTATTAACACCACTACCTTTCCCCCGACCTCTCCATCTCCCATGTCCCCACGGAACTGTCGGTCCTTTTGTTTTCTCCTCCAATTGTTCATCTAGCCTATCTTATTTAGGCAGACCTGTGGTGATAATAACATGCACAAAAACAAGACAGAGCACAACCAAGCAACAATATGCAACAAAACAACCACAACAAACCAATGACAAAAACAAACAAACAAAACGCAAGAAAGAAAAGCTTGTAGTTAGTTCAAGGATTGTTTTTTGGCCTTTAGGGGTGTTTTCCAGTCCAGTCTGTTGGGGCACCACGCCCTGGCCCCAAAGCGCACCTTCAGCATTTCCTGGGGACCTCGCCGCTCCATTCCCTTGCTGTTCTGTTGTACCCCTTAATGTTTTGCCTCGGTGTGGCGGGATCCGATCAGGTGCAATTCCCACACTGTAATTCCGGTGGTGTCCCCTTTAGAGCTATGGGTCAGTGAGGAATGTATTGTCTCATAATGGGGCCAGCCATATGGTCCTCTCTGTCGACTGGCTGCTATAATTGGGAACACCTACCTCCTGGCCTGGTGGGCCATGATATGCTCCACTCTCTCCCCCTCCACCTTAATCTGCTCCCGTGTGCTCCGATCAGATATGTCCCTCTTCCGGAGCTGTAGATTCAGTACCGTCCTTTGAAATAAATTCTTCTGAGGGGAGGGGCATGTGTCCACTTAGTAGTTGGGGTTGGGGCCGGCCCCCCAGGCCTCTCTATTGGTTCCCTACTCCATGCCGGCATGTTGTATTCACATCTCAGAGCACCTGGTTGAAGTCTGGTCCCTCTTTTCCCCGTGGAGACACGAACTATACCCTTCCCTTGGGTGGGTTAGTGCTCTGTGCCCCTGCTACTCTTTTCTTTTATATTATGTTTTTTCCTATCCTTACCTCCTTTTTATTTGTCTACCATGTGTATCCCTGTATTTTGTCTGGCCCCTGCCATATTACCTGGTCCTCACCACAGGAATGTTTGTATACTTTAGCTTTTTCCCTTTGCCCCTTTTGCTTTTTTTTTTTTTAAGCTTACACCTCAGCAACCTTTCAAGTCTTTCTATATTTAAGTCAATGCTATCTTGAGGTCTATTTTCTCTTTTTTGCCCTCTGGGTGAGGTTGTTCTATGTGGTAGTCCTTTATTATGCTTGGTGAGTGTTGTTTTGCCCATACTGGGATGGCAAGGTTCTTTTGTAGGGCTGGGTTTTTTTCTAACATATTCTTGGAGTTTTTCCTTGTCTGAAAAGACTTTTACTTCTCCATCTGTCTTGATCAATAATTTGGCTGGGTAGAGTTTCTTGGGTTTGCATTGTTTTCCTTCAATTTTTGGAATATGTTACTCCACTCTCACCTCTTCTTCATAGTTTCTGCTGATAGGTCTGAGCATATTCTTATTTTGGGAACGTTTATATGTGGTTGCTTTTTTTTCTCCAGCTGCTCTCATGACTTTCTCCTTTTCCTCAAAGTTGGATAATTTAACTATTTTGTGGCTTGGTGACTTCTTCTTGGGATTTAGTCCTAGCTGGTGTTCTTACAGCCTCCTGAATGGTTGCCTGATTTTCATTCATTAAGGTGGGGAAGCTTTCCTTCAAGAATTCTCCCATTATTGTTGCAGATGACTTCTTTTTTTGTGTCTTCCTCGGGTAAGTTTTCTTCAGCATCTCTGATGATCTTATTAGATTTTTGTTCGCGTTTGTTAAAGACTGCTTGGCTGTCCTCCAAGTCGCTGATGCAGTTCTCTGATTCCTCCAGTCATTCTTGAGGTCCGTGAGTCTGCTACTAGTTTTTGGTATCTCCCCCCTAAGCTCCTGTATTTCTCTTTGGTTTATAGCTTTTGCCTCTTCATTTCATCTTTTTTCTGTATTGTTTCCCTCATATCCTGTATGACTCCAAGTAGTATTCTGAAAATTTCTTTCTGCGGCAGCTCAATGTCTGTTTCTTCTGTGCATGTCATTATGTTCAGGACATCTTCTGCCATTGCCTTTTGTTTCTCCCATTTTTTTGTTGAGGTCGTTGGGGCTGATGGCTGTTTGTGTGCATGTTTTAGAGGAGTCGGGTGTCATTTTCCAGGGAGTTGAAGAGCACTGGCTCTCTCTGGGAGACTGGTAGGAGTGCTTCTTCGACTTGCCTATAGCTTATTTCACTATAGAATTAACCTACCACTTTATCCTGTGGCTTCCCTCTCATGGGAGTGACCCAGAAGGGTTGCCTGCTTTGGTATTGTAGAGGTTGGGCAGAAGTTCCTACAGCAGCTTGGAACGTTGAGGAGTGTTGGCAGAGCTGCCTTATGCCCTCAGGCACACAGGCAGGAACTCCCCACTAAGAAGTTAAGCAGAGTATCCCCTGGTGGATGTCAGCAGGGCTTTTACCAGCCTTGCTAGCTACACAGAGTGTCTCTCACCTAGCTGGGTGTGGCGCAGGCATAAGTGCCCTAGGCTAATGGGAGTGGTCTGGAGGTTTGCAACAGTGTGTGAGAGACCAAGAAAGAGACAAAGAGGAGCAAAAAAAGCTAAAAAGCAACCCAGTTGAACCTGTGGGGGACAGGAGGAGGGGGTGAGGGGAAGTATAGTCAAAAGATGGAAACAAACGCAACAATGTAGCCGAGTTGCAATCCCCACCAGTGGAGCTGCAAGGGTTTAGTCCCTGGTCAGAAACAGCAGTGGCAAGCTGTGGCTGTATTGATAAAGGGCCCCTGCACAGCCCTCCAAGACGAAGGGGGGGACAGAGATGAGCTGGAAGGGTCTAGTCCCTGCCCAGAGGCGGGTGGTGGCAAACTGTGGCTGTGTTGAGACCAAGCCCCCCTACGGCTCCAAATGGTCCCGGCTCCGGCAGACACAGTGGTGGGGCCAAGGTCAAACCCTAGCCGGCTTCCACTGAGGTAAACCAAAAGCCACCAGCCCCTTAAAACCCCGTGGGTCTGTGCCTTCTTATCTTTATGATGCTACTCCTGCATTCCAGCCGCGTTGAATTTCCCTCTAAGCAACTCTCCTGGGCTGAATTCTGCGGAGTCCATCTGGTATGTATTACTCCGTCACCATCTTGCCGGACATTGGTAGTATCTTATTTTATTTCTATTTCCCAGACGGGGATGGCAAACATTTCTTAATAAGTTTGTTGGGCACTGAATATCTTTGATTAACTTTCATGTCCTTTTCCCACTTTTTAATTGGCTGATTTATCTTTTTCTTATTGAGGTGTTACTATCTTCTGTAGATTCTAGACCCTTGTTCATAGAATTTACCCCCATGCTAGGTGTTCTCTTTTTAATCTTTTAATGAAGTCTTTCGATACCCTTAAGTAGTTCATGTATTTTGTCATCTACTATGTGTGTTTCCTTTGATCATGTTTCTATGCTCTGCAATGGGGTTCCTAAGTTAGTTTAAACTTTCTCATTGATTATCTTTAGAGTACTAGGATTTGCATATTTCTAGGCTCTGTTCTGACTTGAGATTGTTTTTGTACATGGGGTGACAGTATCCCAGTAAACCTCTCATATATGTGACTCTTTCCTCTCATTTTGTTTTCTCTTTCCATCTTCTCTACTTCTATCACGTTTCTTCTTAGGGAGTTCTTTGCTTATCTTAGATCTCATCCTTTTCTATATAAAATTAGTAATTCGTTTTTCCATTTCTGTAGAGATGAAGTTGGGATCTGGATTTATAGTGTGTTGTATTTGTGGATTGCTTTTGGTAATATTGACATTTTCACTATTCATAATTCTTGTCATAAGCATGGAATATTGTTCCGTTTCTGTAAGTCTCTTTGGGGTTGCTGGGTCTTGCTAAGCTGCAGGGTTCCCCAGGTCTTGCTTGGTGCTGAATTGCATGGGCCCTAGTTGTGGTTAGGAGTGGGGCTGGCTGTGGTCAGTGGAATACACTGAGCTACAGGCAGCTGGGAAAGTAGTACAGTGAATACTAAGTGCCTTGCAAGTTTCCCTTTCTTCCTCTTTCTCTCCTTAATCACACAGTCTCTGGGACATGGAAGTTTCAGATAACTCACCTTTTAATCTGTTTTCTTTTTAGTCATTTTATTGGGGGCTCATACAACTGTTATCACTATCCATACACACATCAATTGTATAAAGGACATTTGTATGTTCATTACACTCAACATTCTCAAAACATTTGCTCTCCATATAAGGTCCTGGCATTGATTCCTCATTTTACCCCCTCCCTTCCCACTTTGCCCTCCCTCATAAACCCTTGATGATTTCTAAATTATTATTTTGTCATTTCTCACAATGTACGACGTCTTCCTTCACCCACTTTTATGTTGTCCGTCCCCCAGGGAGGAGGTTATATGTAGATCCCTGCAATCGGTTCCCCCTCTCTACCCCACCCCAGTATCACTACTCTCACCACTGGTCCTGAGGGTATCATTTGTCCTGGATTACCTGTGTTTCCAGTTCCTATCTATACCAGTGTACATCCTCTGGTTTTGCCAGATTTTTAAGGTAGAATTGGGATCATGATAGTGGGTAGGGAGGAGGCACTTAGGAACTAGAGGAAAGTTGTATGTTTCATCGTTGCAACCCTGCACCCTGACTGGCTCGTCTCCTCCCCACGACCCTTCCTTAAGGAGATGTCCAGTTGCCTACAGATGTGCTTTGAGTCACCAATATGCACTCCCTCTCATTCACAATGATATGATTTTTTGTTCCTTAATGCCTGATACTTCATCCCTTCAACACCTCGTGATCACACGGGCTGTTGTGCTTCTTCCATGTGGGCTTTGTTGGTTCCAAGTTAGATGGCTGCTTGTTTATCTCCAAGCCTTTAAAACCCCTGAAGCTATATATTTTGATAGCCAGAAACGATCATCTTTCTTTACCACATATGCTTATGCTCCCATTTGTCTTTAGCAATCGTGTCAGGAAGGTGAGCATCATGGAATGCCAATTTAATAGAACAAGGTATTCTTGCATTGAGGGAGTACTTGAGTGAAGGCCAAATGTCTATCTGCTACCTTAATACTAAACCTATAAATATATGCACATAGACCTATTTCCCCATCACATATATATATTTACATATATACATGCCTATATTTAGACTTCTATAAGTGCCCTTTGCCTCCTAGGTTTTTCCTTTATTTCCTTTTACTTTCCTCTTGTACCACTATCATGCTCAGCCTTCATTTGGGTTATAGTAATTCCTCTCAGTTACATTACCCTTGATCACACCATACCACGCCTCAACATTCAAGCTGTTTTCATGAAGATTTTCTCCTGATTATTTTAAAGAGATCTACTGCCTATTAAACATGAATTCCAAGTAGTCTTTTGATAATTCTTCCCTGGAATATACATCGTCATTGTAAACTAAAAAAAGAAATGCCTTATCTTTTACTACTTTAAAATATTTATTTAAAAAAAGACATCAAGTGTTTGAGAGCAAATTTAATTGAACTGCTATAACAATTGTTACAAGCCAGAGGTAACATAGATTGAAATTTAGAAAATAATGTTTTCTACAGGAGAAAAAAAAAGAGCTTTATACATTTAATGACATGATAAAAGCCATTTATACTTTAATCAAACAAATTCTTTTCTTCAAGTAAATTTTCATCTCAGGATGAAATTTTGGTTATTATACATTCTTCCCTATATTTGAAAAAAATAAGTAAAATCTTCATTTTTCTCTACCCTCTCCGATTTTACTCTCCCAAAAGCCACTAGGAGCACATTAAATCATTTTTTTGTATCTGTATCTCTCCATAAACACACACAAATCAACGAGCTAAATAGAAAATGTCCAGGACAGCGTAAGAAGACAAAGTCAAGTAGTATAATAGAAAATGAAAAGACCTTGGGTTAGAAAACCCAAAGGGGAGAAGAACATGCTCAGCTTAGCTTCAACGGAAAGAACTCAAGAAAAGGTTCAAGCTTAGAATTGCAAAATTGAAATGTCCTATGGGAAAAAATGCGGAATCATGCAAGAAGCATCAAAAGAAGATGAACAGAATACGCAGTCATTTTACTAAAATGAACTGGTTGACATTCAACCATGTCGGCAGGTTGCCTCTGATTAGGAACTAATGGTGCTGCAGGAAGATGTTCAGGCTTCACTGAAAAGGATTAGCCCAAACAATGCTCCAGAAATTGATGGAACATCATTTGGTATGTTTCAACAGGCTGCTGAAGTATGGGAGCACTTATTTGTCTATTCCAGGAAATTTAGAAGACAGCTAGTTGGCCAACTGACTGGAACAGATTCATATTTTCATGCATTCCAAAGAAAGGTGAGCCACCAGAATGCTCAAATTATAAAATAATATCATTGATATCACATGCAAGTCAAATTTTGATGAAGAGCATCCAACAACAGTTACAGTGGTGCATTGACAGAAATCTGCCAGAAGTTCAGGCCAGATTCAGAAGAGGACACAGAACAGGGTATATCAAGGCTCACTTCAGATGGTTATTGGCTGAAAGCAGAGGATACCAGAAATATGTTGACTCATGTTTTGTTGATTATGCCAAGATATTGGACTTTGTGGATCATAATATATTTTAGATAGCCTTGAGAAGAAAGTGATTTTCCGAACACTTCATTGTTCTCATGCAGCACTTATACATGGATCAAGAGGAAGTGTGTGAACAGAACAAGGGAATACTGCATGATTTAAAATCAGGAGAAGTGCATCAGGATTGCATCCTCTTACCATTATTCAGTCTGTATGCTGAGAAAATCCTCAGAGAAGCTGGATTATATGAAGAATTTGGCATTCAGTCTGAAGGGAGACTTTTTAACAACCTGATAGCACAACTGTGCTTGCTGAAAGTTAGGGAGACTAAAGAACTTGCTGATGAAGATCAGGGATTACAGCCTTCCCACTGTGTTACAACTCAATTTAAATAAAATCAAAATACTTACAACTGATTCAGGAGGTCACATCATGACAAGTGGAGAAAAGTTGAATTCGCCAAGGATTTTGTCATGCTTGGCTCCACAATCAGTGGTCACAAAAGCAGCAGTCAAGAGATCAAAAGTTTTAGGTAAGCTTGCTGCACAAAACCTCTTAAGAGTGTTGAAAAGCAATCACATTACTTTGAGGAGTAAGGCGCACCTGACTAAAGCCAAAGCATTTCCAATTGTTCATATGCATGTGAAATTTGGACATTGAATAAGTAAGGCCAGAGAAGAAAGAGTATTTGAGTTATGTTGCTGGTACAGAACATTAAAAGTACTATGGACTGCTAAAAGGACAAACTAATCTGTGTTAGAAGAAATACTGCCAGATTTCCCTCAAAGCCACGAATGGTCGGACTTTGTCTTACCTACTTTGGACATGTTGTAAGAAGAGATCAGTCTCTAAGAAGGACATCATGGTTGGAAAAGTAGAGGCGCAGCGAAAAAACAGAAGGGCCTCAAGAATGACAGAGTAGCTGAAAGAATGGTCTCAAGCATAGGAATGCTTCAGCATTGTTGTGAGACTGGTGCAGGATTGGGCAGTGTTTTGTTCTGTTGTATACATGTGCCAAATTTGATTATGGCTCATAACATTAAACAAACCCATTTAATGGGAAACAGATAGTCCTCATTAAATAATAAACAGTTCTTTTCAACAAATGGTGCTGAAAAAATTGGATCCCCATCCTCACACAATATACAAAAGGCTAATTTAAGAAGGATTAATGACACAACTATAAGTTATAGGTCTATAGAATACATGAAAAACAGGTGGAAATTTACAAGCATTAATACAAGGCATTAAACACACTAAAAAATTATTTTAAAATATCCACAGTACAGAAAACAATATAGAAGACTGGAAACTCCTAAAATACAACATGTAAGTACACCAAAAAACGTCTTCGAAAGAACAGAAAGAGAATCCACAGATTTGGAAAATATTTTTCAATGATTTATCAGATTAAGGGCTAATCACAAAGATCTATAGAAAAATGCAATAATTGAATAGGGAAAACTGGAATAGCCCAATAAAATGGACAAAAATAGGCAATTAACCAAAGATGACACCCAGACAGCCAACAATCGTATGAAGAATATGCTCAGAATCCCTACGTATAAAAGAGAGAGGGAAGTGGGGAAAAGGAGATGGTGTTGACCAACCCAGGAACAAAGGGATAACAAGTGATCTACAATCAGTGGCAAGGAGGGTGTGAGAGTCCTAGTAGGGATTGATCAAGGGCAGGGAACCGAGAGGAATTATTGAAACCCAAATGAAGGCTAAGCATGATAGTGGGACAAGCGGAAAGTAAAAGGAAATAGAGGAAATAACTAGGAGGCAAAGGGCATTTATAGAAGTCTAAATACAGGCATGTACATATGTAAATATATTTATATATGAGGATGGGGAAATAGATCTACGTGCATATATTTATAGGTTTAGTATTAAGGTAGCAGATGGACATTGGTCTCCACTAAAGTACTCCCTCAATTCAAGAAGACTTTCTTCTATTAAATTGGCATTCCATGATGCACACGGTCCCGACACAATTGCTGAAAACAAAGCAGGTGCATAAGCAAATGTGGTTAAGAAAGCAGATGGTGCCCGGCTATCAAAAGAGAGAGCCTCTGAGGTCTTAAAGGCTTGAAGGTAAACAATCGGCCAACTAGCTCAGAAGCAACAAAGCCCACATGGAAGAAGCACACCAGCCTGTGTGACCATGAAGTGTTGAAGGGATCAGGTACCAGGCATCAAGGAACAAAAAATCATATCATTGTGAATGAGGGAGTATAGAGTGGAGACCCAAAGCCCATCTGCAGGCAACTGGGCATCCCCTTAGAGAAGGGTCATGGGGAGGAGATGAGCCAGTTAGAGTGCAGTGTAGCAATGATGAAACATACAACCTTCTTCTAGTTCTTAAATGCTTCCACCACCACCCCCAATACTATCCTGATCCCAATTCTACCTTGCAAATTGCATATTCAGCTAGACCAGAGCATATCCACTGGTACAGATAAAACCAAAACACAGGGAATCCAAAACAAATAATCCCTTCAGGACCAGTGGTGAGAGTAGCGATACCAGAGAGTGGAGGAAAGGTGGGGTAGAAAATGGGAACCGATTTTAAGTATCTACATATAACCTCTTCCCTGGGGTATGGACAACAGAGAAGTGGGTGAAGGGAGATATTGGACAGTGTAAGACAAGACAAAATAATAAATTATCAAGGGTTCACGAGGGAGGTGGGGAAGGAGGGGGAAATGAGCACCTGATTCCAACGGCTCAAGTAGAAAGCAAATGTTTTGAGAATGATAAGGGCAAGAGATATACAAATGTGCTTGACAGACAATGGATATATGTATGGATTGTGATATTGGGCATCCACTCAAATACTCCCTCAATGCAAGAATACTTTCTTCTATTATTAAATTGGCATTCTATGATGCTCACTTTCCCGACAACCGCTGAAGAACCTCTGATGAACCGCTCGGTGCATAAGCAAATGTGGCGACAAAAGCTAATGGTTCTCGGCTATCAAAAGATATAGGTTCTGGGGTCTTCAAGGCTTGAAGGTACACAAGCGGCCATGTAGCTCAGAAGCAGCAATGCTCACATGGAAGGAGTACACCAGCCTGTGCGATCACAGGTGTCGAAGGGATCAGGTATCAGGCATCATCAGAACAAAAATCTTGCCATAGTGAGTGGGGGTGGGGAATGAGTGCAGAGTGGAGACCCAAAGCCCATTTGTAGGCCATTGGAGATCCCCTTGAAGAGGGTCTCAGGGAGTAGATGAGCCAGTTAGGGTGTGGTGTAGCCACAATGAAAAATACAACTTTCTTCTAGTTCCTAAATGCTCCACCAACCCCCCACTATCATGATCACAATTCTACCTTTCAAGGCTGGCTACACTAGAGGATGGACACTGGTACAGATAGGAACAGATAGGAACTGGAAACACATGGAATCCAGGGCAGATGATCCCTTTAGAACCAGTGGTGTGAGTAGCGATACCGGGAGCATAGAGGGAGAGTGGGTTGGAAAGGGCAAACCGATTACAAGGATCTACATGTGACCTCCTCCCTGGGAGATGGACAACAGAAAAGTGGGTGAAGGGAGACGTCAGACAGGGCAAGATATGACAAAATAATAATTTATAAATTTTCAAGGGTTCTTGAGGGACAGGGGAGTGGAGAGGGAGGGGAAAAAGGAGCTGATGCCAGGGGCTTAAGTGGAGAGCAAATGTTTTGAGAATGATGAGGGCAATGAATGTACAAATGTGCTTTACACAATTGATGTATGTGTGGATTGTGATAAGAGTTGTATGAGCCCCTAATAAAATGATTACAAAAAAAGAAATGCAAATTAAAATAGCAGCACTTACAAAAAAAATAAATAAATGCTGGAAGGGCTGGCGAGACACTGAAACCATCATACATACCTGGTGGGTTGCAGAAGTGTACAACCACTATGGATAATAGTAAAGCACTGCCTTAAGCAAACAGAAGTAGAAATATCATGTGACCCAGAAATCTCTCTCCTTTCTGTATACCCCAAAGAAATTTTTTTAAAGCCATATTTATTTCAGTGTTATTCACAGTAGAAAACAAAGTGAAATAACCAAAATGCCTGTCTGTGCAGGAGTGCATGAAAAGAAAACAAGAAAAATCTAACGGAATATATAGCATCCCTAAAAACTCTGATGACCCTGACAAGAACGTCAGACATGGGCCAATTTGGAAGACATTATGTTCAGCAAAGTTAAGCCATTTCATAAAGGCAAACACTATTTGGGACTACTGTTAGAAATCAGAAATCAAGAAAAATGGTTTTGACACCAGAAAGGGCAGGCTTTGAAAGATACTAGGCGGAAGGGGAGATAGAAAGGGCAAAGGGAGGGAGTATCACTGAAACTCATCCCCGAGGAGTTGATGCCATCTCATAGCGACCCTAAGGGACAGGGCAGAACGACCCCAGTAACTGCTTGTGGGAGGACAAAGCCTCATCTTTCTCCAGTGAACTGGCTGGTAGTTTTAGAGCAATGACCTTGAGGATAACAGCCCAGTGAATAATCACTAAGTCACCAAGGCACCTACAGGCAGGGAGGGGCGACGATAGATAGATAATGAAAAAACTGAGACACATACTGATACACGTTGAGAGATATGAAAAAGGAAAGGGGGGTGGGTGGGACTCTAGGGATATAAGATGCATTTGTATGTGTTTGCTCACATAGTCGAAGAAAATGAACCATCCTGGAAGTAAAGGCTGTGAGGCTCTAAACAGGCGTTATATTCCAGGGGCAATCGGTGTGCACTCAGCAAACCAAACTCACCGCTACATTCAGTGCCCACTCATCCCGAGGGTTTCCAAGACTAACTCTGTGGAATCAGAATGCCCCTCGAAGCCTCAGATTAAATCTCAGAACCACAGTGTATTATCCTTTGAACTCTGGGCAAATTTGTTATGAAAATATATAGACACACGCCTAGCACACAATAAATATATTCAATGTTTATAATAATTATTTTTATATCTTTTTTTAGTGGAAATAAGATCATATGAAAAAGGTACTTTGCCTCCCCCCTTTTACGGCTAACACATTTTAAGTGATAGTTAAAATTGAATTTGTGTAGGGAAATCTTTCTAACTACCTACAGATTAGGTGAAGGCTCTTAATATCTTCTGATATTTATTAGAGGTCTCCTCACACCTGGCACCATGTATGTTGTCATGTCCATCTTCCTTACAAGGTTATAAAGTTCATCAGTCAGAGGATTCTGTCTTTTCTAATTCTTGCACCTTTTAAAAGCCTGTCTATTCTCATAATTAAATTAACATAATTAACCAGTCTATTCTCATCATTAAATTAACATGATTTTTCATTGATTCTTTAGAAGTAGTTTTCTCCACCGTAGATTGCAGCCTAATATTATGTCAACCCTTTTCTTCTTCTTCTGCAGTTGGAAGACCCTGCTATTCGATGGCAAATGGCTCTGTACAAAGACTTGCCTAACAGGACTGAGAGCACGACTGATCCAGAGAAGACTGTAGAAAGAGTATTGGATATAGCAAATGTCCTGTTTCATCTCGAACAGGTTAGAGTCTGTGTTTATTTAATAACATTTGTATCAAACACATAAAATATTTTTAAAACACATACAGGTTAATTTAATTATGGTTCCAAAAGCGCATCCTAGGGGTGTTCAATTATTTTAATATGCAAATTAAGGAAGTTTCATATCTAGTAAACACAACTTTTAAACATATAATTCTTACAGAACTATAAAGATAAGATATTTGGGAGATTTAATCTTTGTCTTATGCTTTTCAAAATAAAAATTATGTAGATAATTTGAGTTATGCTTTAATTCTTGGTTACTATACCCAAATCAGAGTTACACCTGATTTAACATATTTAATGCATATATAACTTTAAGTAATATTTTGTTGTATTTTGGTGAAAATTCACAGCTAATTAGGTTTCCATTTGACATTTTGTACACTGTTCAGTGGCATGAGATACATATTTCAATGTGTCAGTGCTTTTAAAAATTCTTCTCTGGTGGTTCAAGTTTCGAGTAGTGTAGTTTCCCTGCCTCCTTCTCCCCTCTCTTTAATTTGTTGTTATTTGGGTCTCATGTAGATTTTTTTAATGTTTCTATCATATTTCATTACTGTTCTTTTTTTATGATGTTATTGGGGGCTCATGCAACTCTTATCATGGTCCATACATACATTCATTTTCTCGTGTGCATTTGTACATATGTTGCCATCATATAGTTTTCAAAGAATTTTTCTTTTACTTGAGCCCTTGGTATCAGCTCCTCATTTTTTCCCCTCTTTCCCTCACCTTCCCTCCCTCACGAACCCTTGATAATTTACAGATTATTAATTTTTCATGTCTTGCACTGTCTGATGTCTCCTCCCACCCCTTTGTCTGTTGTCCATCCCCCTGGGAGGAGGTTATAATAGGTTATTGTGATTGGTTCTCCATTTGTCCCACCTTCCCCTTGCCCTCCTGGTATGGCTACTCTCAATATTGGATCATTACTGCTCTTAACTACATGTTTGTGATATTATCTTTATTAGTTTAATATGCAGAGTAATGTTTTTTGCTCGCTTAGTCTTCCTTTTTATTAATTTTGTCTAGCTAGTATTATCTAAGATAATTCATATGCAGTAACACATTGATATTAAAATCATATGAAATAGATATTTTATAGTATTTTCCAACTGTAATCTATTTCATATAACAATATTCAATCTGTGTTTGATTTTATTATTCATTACCTTTTCTCCAAAATTCCTAAAATAATAATATTTTAAACATTATAATCAGTGGATTGTATTTTTTGTATAAGAGAATTCTCTAGCTAAGGCAAACTATGTATAGAATTGTATTTTCAATTTTTTGTCAACTCCATTCAGCAAAGTAACACTGCACTTAGGAAACTACCAACAAATAAAGTGATATGTCCTTAGGCTTTATGACAGTACCTGCCAGACATGACCAATGAGTTCTTTTACACTGAACAAAAATAGTTAAACTCCTTATATCACTCCAATGACCCCTAATGCCCCTGTGGGCTAGACATTGATCTGCTAAGCTCACGATTGGCTGTTCAAACCCACCAGCTGTCCCACAGATGAAAGATAAGGCTGTCTGCTCTCAATATTTGGTGTCAGAAACCCTCCATAGGTTGCGACAAGTGGCAATAGACTTAAGGGCAGTGAGTTATATCATTTCAGGAGCTCTGTCACTTAAGTGTTCTGAAGAATATTTGAAAAAACATGTCTCTCTTAATCTTAATTTTTAAAATCCCAAACTTCCTGTCATCAAGTCAATACCAACTATAGCAAATCAATAATAAACATTTTGCTTCGAGTCCTGTTTTGCGGTATCTGGTCAGGTCAATAACATAATGATCACATACAAGGGAGCCCCAGAGCAGTGCAAATGAAACTACTCACTAAAATGCTGCAGGTTCAAATCCCCCAGAGATGACTCGGAAGAACTGCCTGGGAAACTGCTTCAGAAAGGTTAGTCTCATGAGAGCCTCATGCCCATTCATTCTCTGACACACATGGGTTCTCCTTCAGTCCGAGTTGACTCGCTGCCAAGTCTTCTGTTGTTATCCTCAACAATGATATCTTTTACATTTTCTTCTTCCTTATTCAGATGGCCCCAACATGCTAGAAAGGCCTCCAATGTCATCTATTTTACAGAGACATAGGATGAGATTAAACTAATTAAGAAACTAATAGACCATCTTGACATCAACACCCATTTGTATACCTTCTCACTTAATACTTTTCTTTAAAAGCTCTATAATATTTTCAAGAAATACTAAATAAGTATTGTCAGCAGATAAGATGACTTGAATTCATAACATTTAAGTCATTTATATAAAATTACAGAATCATGTTTATAGGTTATATACATATTCAAGAATATTATTACATTATAATTAAGCAGTTATTGATGTGCCAATCTGGGCATCCATTACTCTACCTAAGGTCTCTAATTCTATCTGATTTTATTACATATTTATAGGGTTAGGTAAATAGATTTTAGACCAATGGATGTTAAACAAAATTTATTGAAATCTCATTACATTTTTATATGCCTCAAATATATGTAATCATACTGAATAATTTCATTTGCATAAGATTGAGAGCTACTTTAATAAGCATGCACTTATTTTTTTAAAAATTGGGTGCCTAACCACATGCCAACTTTATGCTCAGCTGGTCCTAGTGGTTGAACACTATCTCAGTCACACTCTAAGAAAGGACTTGGCCACATACAGAGATAAACATGTCATGATAGAGATGTGCTTGGATTCTAAAGTACCTGAAAGGGGTTATCAAAAGAGCCTAACTTAATGTAAAGTAGATAACCCTTGAATAATCTTAAAAGACCTACCTGGAAATACAGTAGATAGAGAGTTCATTTGTATCTCTCTCATCAAATTCACTGCCATCAAGTTAATTCCAACTGACAGTGATCCTATTGGTCAGAGTAGAACCACCCTTGGGAGTTTCTGAGACTCTAAATCCTTCCTGGACTAGGAAGCCTAATTTTTCTCCTGTGGGAGGCTGATGGTTTCAAAATAGTGACTTTGGGGTTAGCAGCGCAATGTGTGACCCACTATGCTGTCAGGGCTAGGGTCTTAGTGGGTTACGCATAGGGCTGGTAACCACAGTCATATAAAAATAGTAGGAACATAAAACTCCTTGTTGATTTAATGTGTATCCAATATAAACAGCTTTAAAGATGTATAGTTTGTATTACATATATGCAAATTTATCTCAAGAACATGGGTTGTCTCATCAGGAGTTCTTAAAATTAAAAAGTGGATGAAGGGAGATGTCAGACAGGGCAAGATATGACAAAATAATAATTTATAAATTATCAAGGGTTCTTGAGGGACAGGGGAGTGGAGAGGGAGGGAAAAATGAGGAGCTGATGCCAGGGGCTTAAGTGGAGAGCAAATGATTTGAGAATGATGAAGGCAACGAATGTACAAAGGTGCTTGACACAATTGATGTATGTATGGATTGTGATAAGAGTTGTATGAGCCCCAATAAAATGATTTTTAAAAGATAGAGAAAAAATGAAATGATCGTCAAGCTAGCACAATCACAAATGGAAGCATTCAAACAATTTCAAGGTACATTTTGGTTTTACCTGTGAACTGGTAGGGCAAGTCTCCGTTTCCTTGGTCTACAAAAAGCTCACCGTGTTAGCTCCTTCTTTCCCAGTGCAGTGCTGGCCAGTGTTCAGCTTCAGGGCAGCCAGGCCCTTCCACACCACACACGCTCGTACTTCCAGGGCCTTGGCAAGACGTGTGTCTGTGGATCGTGATGATCATCCAAGTTGATCCGAATGCCTTATTCTCAAAAAAGAAAACCTACTGTCTTCGCAGCCTTGAATGACAAAATAGAAGTAAAATGAAAAGTTAGCTCTTTAATATCTGTATTTCACTGTAGTTCAAACATTCCTTATGTTTCTCCAGGCAAGATTACATTAATTGTTGGCCCTTTTAGCACCACAAAGGATAATGAATTTAATTTTTCATTAATAACCATTTTTCTTTCTTCCAGAAATCTACATATATGAGCCAGAGATATTACAGTCTGGGAAGTATAGTGTTTAATTGCCTAGAAAGTACTAACTTATTTTAGAATTATGTTGGGCATTTCTTCACTCATACTTGTGATTAATCATATTCCACGTGCACGTTTAAGCACCATTAGCTAATCAGTGGAGTGTGCTTGCTTTATTCCTTGCACATTTTCAATCTCATTTGTACCTAACAAAATTGTGTAAATATTTTAACATATCTGTAAGCTTCAATATTTTTACTCACTCCTAATCACCTCAACTCACAAAAATTCCTGTAGCTTCAAAGATCAATTAGTTACAATGGATGCATATATAATATAAAGAGTAGTGGTGTATTTTTATTTACGTAACACATAGGAATGTTTGTAATCTTGTTTGTCAAATAGTAGTGAAAAACATGGGAATTAGAACTGTGCTTTTAATTAAAATCATATATATATATATCAATTTGTTCCTTAACAGAAAATACTTTTTGAAATCATAATGTAGAAGGCAAAAGATATTTTGAGATGAGAAATAATTTTATAAACAGTAGTTTTATATTTCCCTGATTTTAAAAGAAGACATAGTTTCTAATTGTCACACATTATGGGGACATTTAGTACTTCTACTAAAGAAATTCTACACTATTTGAAGCTTCCATATATTTAGCATTGAGCAATTGCTAGGAAGTGGACTTTTCCACAAGAACTTCAAGGTCATTTTGACATTAGGATCGCAAATGTTGATTAGCTAGAAAATGCATCCCTGTAGTCTGATATATTTGAAACTAGGTTCGGTGTAAATTATTGATGTTTTTGTTTCTTTGTTTCTATCATTCTACCTCAGGTGGAACATCCTCAGAGATCAAAAAAAGCTGTTTGGCACAAGCTGCTCTCTAAGCAGAGGAAAAGAGCAGTGGTGGCGTGTTTCCGCATGGCTCCTTTATATAATCTGCCAAGGTGAGGGCTTTTTACAGCTTTGAAACAGGTTGCAGCTACTTCCCCTAATAAGGGATCACAGAGACTGGCCTCTACGTAAACATGAGTTCTATAGCCCAAGAAAAGGGAAAGGCTTATGTAAGATTTAGCCTTGTTCCCGTTGTGGGATATTCCCAGAGAACGGTAGTGTGAACTGTTAAGTGATCCTGGAACCCCAAGGAAGACCTGCTTAGCC
Organism: Tenrec ecaudatus; assembly: GCF_050624435.1. Lineage (NCBI taxonomy): Eukaryota > Metazoa > Chordata > Mammalia > Afrosoricida > Tenrecidae > Tenrec > Tenrec ecaudatus. Next base: position 61,596,470 of record NC_134537.1, on the reverse strand, counting down.
ACGTGAGACGAGCTGAAAACATTGGGAGGTTATTCTTTAGTAGTAGACTGCCTGAATTTGAGACCGGCTCTCTCAGCTTCGGCTCTGTGTGACATAACTCAATGACGCTTCTTCTCATTGATGCACTGATAGTCTGTCTGATTATTTCATGGGGCAGTGTATGAAAGTGTTTGCATCTGTCTGTGCTTGGCCCAATTAGTTGTCATTAGTATTTCTTTAATTAATAGCATTTAGGATAAAATCTAACAAGCCTGTTAGACATAGTGGCATGGTAGGATATGTGTTGGGCTTCAAACCATCAAGCCAATAATTCAAGCCACCAGCCGCTTCATAGGAGAAAGAAGAGGCTTCTTTTTGCTCCTGTAAAGGTTTACAGTCTCAGAAACCCACAGGGCCAGTTCTACTCTGTCCTAACGGGTCCCTTGATGATTCCGAAATAACTGGCTGACAGTGAGTTGTTGACGAGGGTAAAGTCTTGAAATGGAACTGACTTATGGGACTAAAGAAAATAACTTTACATACCCAACGACTTTCCATTAGTGGTCCTCACCCTGAGGCTTGCTACCCCTTTGGGGGTCAAAAGACCCTTTCACAGTGGTCATTTGATTCATAACAGGAGCAAAAATTACAGTGATGAAGTAGCAAAAGAGTCATTTTAAGGTTGAGGGGTTACCACGACATGAGGAACTGTAGTAAAGGGTCATGGCATTAGGAGGCTGAGAACCACTGCATAGAGCAGGCATGTCGACTAGGAGACACAGCCTAGGACATCAAGCCTGGCTTACTGGCCTTAGGTAACCATTTCAGTCTTGCAATTTCTATACCAACTATGCCTTCTCAGTCTGAATTAGAAACAAGTGCATAATTCCCATGTATGCTGCATAGGATTCAGCTCAGCTCTACCTCTTGACTGTAAGTGAGTCTCATTTTCTTACACCATGCACCTGGAATGCTTCCATTTGTCTCCAGGACACATTTATGCATATCATTAATGGTAGGATTTTACTTTAGTATTGAGGCTATTTTTCCTGCGGATTCAGAGGTTGAAATCCTTTACAATTTTGCTCAATCTTATGTTCTCAATGCCTGGAATGCTGCCTGATCCATTTTCAGTACATGAATGAATGAATGAATGATGAATGAATATCAAAAATAAGGGGAACTAACAATCCACAAAATTCCCCCAAACCAAAGAAGCATATAAAAAGTCACAAATCTACCTTATGTTTAGATAGGATTCTACGTTGAGAATTATTGAAGAGGTAAAAGTCCATACTACTTACATTGTTTTCATTATAAATAAACAGAATTGGAGTTAAGAGATTGAGCTCATTTTAATGAAATGGCCCCCGCACACTGTTCATCTCTCATGAACTTCATGATGGTCTTTTCTTATCCTTCTACTATTTTATTTCATAGAACGCATAACTTCACTATCTTAAAAATTGTATCACTACGTATATATTCCCATATATTTCAATTTACATGTTTTGCTTTGCTCTGCTCAGGAAGTTCCTGTAATGCTAACTCAAACAGAAACATCCCACTAACGATTCTTCTCCCATTATTTATCAGAGCCTCGGAGGTTCAAATAGTTAGCCTCTGCATAATGTGCTTTCTTTTCTTTACCTCTTCTTAAAATGCGCAAAACTTAAATAGAGTGGAGGTCATACTAGGTTTTTAAATGGGAAAAATAAAAATTAGAAAATTTGATAACTTGCTCACTTAGTACTACGAAGCTTAGAAATGTCAGAGCCAGAATTGAAATGCACATTAGTGTGGCCCCAAAGCCTACTAAATCCACTGGGATGTGTCCCTACCCCAGCGAAGGATAAGAAGTTCCGTTAACAAATAATCTAGTGACATGTACCACTTAATGACCTTTCCATTTAAATTCAAAGACTGTTGTTCGAAATTGTGCTTATGTCCTAGGCACCGAGCTGTCAATCTCTTTCTTCAGGGATATGAAAAGTCCTGGATTGAAACAGAAGAACATTACTTTGAAGATAAACTGATAGAAGACTTAGCAGTATGTTTTAAATGGGATTATAAAAAGAAAGAGGGTTTGGGATTGATGGAATAAAGTTGATGTGGGCAATTCTCATATGACTGGAAGAAAAATATCATTTCAGTGTGTTGATCTTTGGAGACTTTTGTCTCAATTATTACCCTATTTTGGATCTAGTGGAAAATCCCCTATTTCAGAGATATGCCATCATTCATAGTCTAAGATGAAAAATACAAGTTTATTATAAACCAAACTTTGAATTTTTTCTTTCTCTTAAGTTCCTACTTAAAGCACCATGAAATGCCACAGAAAGAAGATAGAACTAAAAAATTAAAAATAAGGTGTACTTTATTGTATTAAGTTGATTGATTCATGAGTCTCTAAACTCTGAAAATGTCTTTAGAGTGAAAACAATCTATAGAATATTGAATGGATTTTAGAAATTTACCAAGAATTCTTAACATTAAGTCTTAAGCCAGGAAATAAATCATTCACGTAGAGAGATTCTGCCTATAACCGGGTTTAATAAAAGGCTAATAAAAAGATGCTGGTATAAAAAATTCCACAGGGCAGAGAAGATGTGCTAGATATGAGAACAGCGGTCTTGATGGCCGGCGCATGCCACGTGGAATGGTAGCGTGGCTTTGCGCTTAGGAGAATTGTTTTTAAGAGAGCGGCATGTTGGAAGGATCATCTCCAACATTAAGCCAAAGACTAATTTAAAACGATGACAGAGACTTTGGGTTATATTCTCAAAGAAATATATAAACATACAGTAAATCTTAGATTTATTTATGATAAAATATCTTTCAGTCTCAGAGATTTTCTTTTTCATAAAGTAAATATCATAAAATGTTTGCTATTTCAGTATCTTTAGGTTTACCACTCAGCAAAATTAATTATAATAACAAATTTATGCAATCATTACTACTATCCTTTTCCAAAATACTTTTATCCCAAACAGAAACCCGGAAATTCCTTAAGCAACTTTCCATTTTCCCTACTCCCATTCCCAGGCATCTACCAATGAATGGTTGTTTCTGTGCATTTCCTGGTATAGGTATTTAATTTTTTGTAAGTGAACACATATATTATTTGTACTTCTGAGGCCCACTCATTTGCAAATGAGATTAGGGACTTTGTGATTACAGGTTATGAACCATTTATCTTAATTTTTTGCGTATGTGTGTGGTAAACATATGTCACAAAACACCATTTAAACAATCTTTACATATATAGTTTAGTGACATCATGTTCATCATAATCTCAAATTTTTCATCACCCTTACCAAAGTGTCCCCTAAGCAGTGAGTCCTTTCTTTCTACTAACTGACCTGCCCCTAGTAGCTATTAATAAACCTTAGTCTCGGTAGTCTCTGGACGCTTGCCTATTCTAGATATTTCAATTGAATATACTTACGCAGTATTTGTTCTTTTGTGACAGTTTTATTCTACTAAACAAAATGTTTTCAAAAAGTAAAATGTTTTCAAAAATGTTTCCATAAAGTAATACAATCAGGTATTTATTTCTCTTTGTGACAAAATATAAAAGTCATTTCTCCAGCTAACAAATTATTAGGGAATACAGTAAATAAATAAAAGCAATTCTTATAAAGCCTAATAGTGAATAGACCTCATCTTTTCTTACATAAATGCCTTTTGTCTTTAGAATCAAAATAACCCATAGAATATTGGATGACTTGTAGAGATATGCCAAGAACTCGTAATCTTAAGTATTAGCCAGGAAATAAATCATTTATGTAGAAAAACTCTCAATCCAAATGAATAATTACGTTAATAAATAAATACAAGTAATTCAATTAATCAATAAAAATAAAAGTATAATTCAATAGTCAATAAAAATGGCTAATAACTTTCCTGGATGTGAAAGATTTATCCAATAATGCATTTTAAAACTGAAAATGCAATAAAATTAATATTTAAGTAGTTCAAGCATTAACTCATTTAGAATTCATCAATTGTCATTTTTTTGTAAAGGTAAATGTTTTTAAAATTTCATAATTACATTACATTTCTATATGAACTAAATATTTATAATCAAGAATATAGCATTGTATTAAAAATCTTTGCAAATTGAGTCCTAAGAAAATTAAAATCTGCATAGCAAATAACTACCCTTTCAGTTCATCTTGATTCAGTTTTATAAGAATGCCCTTTCAAATGTTAGGAATCATTGTCTATATTCTTTATTGATTAAAAATGTCTGTATTTCTGTTTTACAGTATACTGTTTTACATAGGGAACATAACATATGCACATGACACACACATGTCACAGCAGAAAGAGGAAGACTTTCCTGTTAGTCTTTGTTCCTAAGCAAATTTCAGTTGGATTTCAGTGGACATTTGTTGTAAATATGAAATGACATGAATTTGACTTTTTTAATAGAAGCCTGGAGATGAGCCTCCAGAAGAAGATGAAGGCACAAAGCGAGTCGACCCTCTACATCAGCTGATCCTTCTGTTTAGTCGGACAGCCTTAACGGAGAAATGGTATGGCTGCCTAGGTTCATATGAGACATAGGCGACATAGTGCAGTCCATGTTGGAGTGTTTCATGTATCATATGTTCCTATTTCAATTTCATCTTTTTCCTCTTCAAAGAGAAGGGCTTCAAAAAACTGTCGATTCTTGGTTGTTCTTATGAATTATTTTTCTCTTATCAAAAGCAGTTTTATAAATGAATGAATCTGAAACAAATCCCAGTACCAAAAATATACGGAGATTAATAGTGCCTGCAATTTCCTAGGTAGATTGTATCTCCACTGCGGGATGGGTCCATGGAAACCTGATGAGCCATCATTCCAACTTTGAATTTTCTCCAAGATCCACTTTAAGATTTGGGGCTTGGCTTGGCTCTTACTGTCTTAGTCATGAGAATTCACCAAAGTCACACAGGGAAAATATCTGTGTAGTTAAATAAGAAATCTATGCCTGATAATCAAAATAAATTATTTCTCTGTAGAAGAAATACCTCAGAAATTTTCAAAGCTGTGTCTGCCTCTTTACCTTTCAAAAGAGAGCCATTTTTTTGTCCCAGACTTTGCACGTTCTCTGCAAACCCTGGGGATGTACTCTAATCGACAGTCTCCACACACGTCTGTCTCCTCAGAAGTCGTAAAGAGTCCATTTGACACCATGCATGCCATAATAATGTACATTTTTCCCTCTTAGCTAATGGGCTCCATCCCCTCGCTCACTATTCCTCTCACTCTTGTTATTTCCTAACTAACACAAGCATCTCGGCCCTAAGCATCGAGCAACTCTTTGTATCGCACTGTCAGGTAATGAGGTATTTATCATAAGTAAATTTTTCCGATTGCTGAAGTTAAAATCTGCAAAAATAACACTGCAGAATTCAGGGTTTTATTGATAGAAGGCATTCTTAATATATTATCTGTCTCCATACTTCCTCAAAAAGGTTAATGAACATTTTTAGCCTAAGTTTTTAAGGACCATCATTGTGACATCTTACATTTTATTTGATAGCATGTCACGTCTGATGTCAAACTCCCACATCATTTGAGTTTTCTTATCTCAAATTTTGTATTTTGAAAAAATGAAAGTTATTATGTGTGTGTAGAACATTCAATCATTTATTTTGTGAATCTTGAGACACTCTTCTGTAAGGTAAGGTAGGATAGACTTAGAGAATGCTGAAGTCTTTGATTTCTTATTCTAGGGTATTTTTATAAAACATATTACCAATGTTTTGTGTTAATTTATTGGTGGAAAACAAAGATTATATATATATGTATATATATATCCTTGGTATTTTTATCTCTGCACAGCCTTCTATTTAATGATTAATGTTTTTTTCCTTTTTTTCTATAGCAAACTAGAGGAAGATTTTTTATATATGGCTTATGCAGATATTATGGCAAAAGTAAGCAACCATTCTTTCTCATTTTATTGTCTAATTTTAATAAAAGCAAATCTATTGTATCTGATAAAGGAGAAGAATCAATATTCTGGGATAACTCAAAAGTGGCATTAAGCTTTAATTTCACTTGTTGCATGAGTCTCTACTAAAACTTTCTTGACATCTAGTCATTGTTGCCTCCTTTGTCATTTCACATATTGTGCACTCATTTATTTTCCAAACAGTTATTTATTCATCAAATATTCTTGGACATCAAGGTATTTGGGGATAGAATTTTGAATAAGCAAGAAGCACATGCAGTGTGCTTTCCTAAACAGCTGATTACAGAAACTCTAATATATGCAATGACATACAAACTGTAAGGTGTTTGGAACACAGGTTACATAATACAATAATGGGACCTGCATAGTCTAAAGCTTACTTAGGGAAATTGAATGTTGAAAGATATGTTGGTCGAGAAAAAAATAGTAATATTATTTCCTGAGCGTTTACTTGATTTTATCCTTGAACAGAGAATGTATAAGGAAATTAGGCTAAAGGAACAGTTAGGATTCTCTGAGACCTCTGACTTAGAAAGGGAGTAGTTGGTGGTGCCATTACCAAGGTGGAGAGCATAGAATAATGTTTGGCTTTGTCTGGAGAGGAAGATAATGGATTATAGACATACTGAAAATGCCTGGGAGACATCTATGAGCTCTGGTGGTATAGTGGTTACATATTGGGCTGTGATTCACCCACACGGTCAGAAGTTGGAAACCACCTCCAGCTCCATGGGAGAATGACTAAGCTTTCTACTTCCGTAAGCCATTACAATCTCAGAAACCCACAGGCGGTCATTATGAGCCAGCAATGACTCTTTGGTGGTGAGTTTGGTTTTAGTTTGGGAGACATATAAGTAAAGATGTGTAGTATATGATTTGCATTTGTGTCAGGCATTCATTATACGGGGTAAGAATCACTCAGTGGTACAGATGTGGGATTCATCAGCATCAAGTAGTAGTTAAAGTCAGAGGAGTAGATGATATTGCCCACATTGTCAATGAAGAGAGGAAAACCTAGGTAAGAACCTGTAAGAATATAGAAATGTAAGTGACGGTTAGGATGTAAAATGTTTAGAAGTCTATGCAACACAAACACATACGAGAATCTTAACTGTGGCCTGATATGGGGAGAATTATGTGGACAGCAGATTAATAATCTGTTGAGAGGTTACATAAGGAAGGATTGAACATTCTCCAACATTTTTTACATGTATGTCATGGGACAATAGTGAAGGCAGTTTAGAGAATTAGGGAGTGGTGAAGAGGGGATGGAGTGGTGAAAGTGCCATATTATAGAAATGTGAGTTGTGGTTGAGATTTGAGGAATGATAATATAAATATTACTTTACTGAAAAGATAAAGAGCAGAAGGGAAAGGTGTAAGGTAATAAATATATAGAACCATGCTATTGTTGAAAGGAAATTCATTTTGTTTTTCCATTTTCAAGAAAGACTTAGGGAAAAAACTAACAAACTCTAAACTCAATACCTTCAAGCCAATAGCAACCCACAGTGACCCTACAGGACAAGGTAGAACTTCCTGGGTTTCTGAGACTGTAACTGTTTATGGGAGAAGAAAACCTCATCTTTCTTCCTTGGAGGAGTTCATGGGTTCAGATCGATGCTCTTGAAGTTAGCAGCCCAATGTATAACCATTGTTCATCACGTTTATATACGTGTGGGAAGGGACAATAGAGTAGGTGAATGAATAATTTGTGGTGTAAGGTCCCTGATAGGTGGGAGGAGAGTTCAGATTATGTAATATAAGTGAAAAGAAGAACTTCCTTATTTTAAACCACAGAATAGAATATAAAATGCATTTATTTAGTGCATTTATAGAAATATAAAAATATAAACCTTGGAAGAAAAGTTTTGTGAATTTATACCCTTTCTGTGAGCAATATAACCTGATATTTCATTTGTATTTCTAATTTTTAAACTGTGTCATCTGGTAACTCACAAAATTATTTCATGTCCAATCACTGGATTGAAACCCATAGTTTGAAAACCACTGGGTAAAAGAGGGAAGCTGTGAAGTGTAGGCTGGCCAGGGTAAGTGTGCTTTTACTTCGATTTTCTCTCTGGAAAAGAAAGTGCACTCATGTGTCAGGACTGGCAGATGGATGAAAGGGATCGATCTGTAAAGGAAAGTTTCAAGAGAAGGGCTAAAATAGACATTTTGGAAATTAGGAAGGAACATTGACTAGAAACAGAAAAAGGCTACTTAGGCAGGGTAGAAAGGCCAGATTTTATTGTCTGTAAATTTTTAGAAGCACCAGTACACCAAATGAACAAAGAAGACAAATTAGATTCATCTGGGAAGAGGATTTTTGCCATGTTAGGGCAGAAGGAAAATAGATCCAAGCAGTTTTGTATATTGCTGATTTGTTGAATTGTGGATTCCAATTAGAATGACTAAAGATCTAGAATAAGAGGGACCTGCTTTAAAAGACAGTGACCTCGTGAGTGAACTTTACATAAGGGTGAATGTTCGGTGAGAATACTGAAGTCTCTGGTTCGAAAGGAGGGTATGTCTAAGTGTTAAAGCCCTTCCTTGTGACTGTAGTAAACTCTGCCATTACATTTATTCCAGTGAAAACTAAAGCGAAACTTAATATCATTTTCCACTGGGAAAAATGATTTGAGACATTACTTTTTAAATATGTATTCTGATGATAAAGTCTTGTTACTTCCAGAGTTGCTACAGGTGATAAAATTTATGTATCAGGTGATGTAATGGGGGAAAAAAAACAAGACTTTATATCCTTAAGGGATATTTATATTAGTAAATATAAATAGTAAACATGCTTGTTTCCTGATAAAATCATGAAGCTTTTTACTCCTAATTACAAATGCTGCTGAAGAGAAATTGTAGAATAGCTGATCTTATAGAGCAGAAAAACTAAAAGCAAACAAACAAACAGCCTCTCCTTGACAATCACAAAACCCTTTGCCACTCATGCGTCCCAGTCGTGGTGGGTGCTCCTTGTGGTACAGAGCACTGACCCGACGTCTTGGCTTCCAGCAGGTCACATTGTCGAGGGGAAACCAGGGACCTTTCTGGATTCAACAAACATGAAAAAAAAAAAAACCAGCAAACAATAAGAGCAGAATACCCCTCTGGGCTTCCAAGATTGTAATTCATAATAATTCTTGTCTTAAAGGGCTGCAATTTGGTATGACCATGGCAAATGTGAGCATCAGTTGTTTGTGTAGTATGATAGGAACCTGATCAATTTCTGCTATGAAAAAGCCAATAATTTAATATCTTAAATTTATAAAAGCAGTATGTAAGTTTCTTTGGGTCATGAGTTCATCACTCCTGTTATTTAAGCTTATTGTATATTATGTATTCTATGTTGTTCAACAGCTTTAATGACAAGAATTGAAACTAATATAGATGATTATTATTCCACAGTAAATTCTGTTGTACTTTCTACCTCATCCTAGCACTGACAACTTCTTTTTCTTGCATGCCAGAGTTGTCATGATGAGGAAGATGATGATGGTGAAGAAGAAGTGAAGAGTTTCGAAGTAAGATGGATTTTTCTACATTGATCATTTGTACATTTTGCAACATTATTTCATAGCTTATACCTGACATTTCTGTTTCTGGCTTTGTGGCTTATTGCAGCTTATTGTGTCAAGGAACTGCATGTCAGAAGCTGGATGGGCAAATCTGTGTCCTAACATTTGCTGAAGTTAAAAGCAAATGAATAGAAGAGTGAAATAATAGCATAAAACCCATATGTTCAGAATGAGTGTTCCCGCGAACTCTCAGAGATGAGATGACTTCAAATTTTTCTCATCTCATTGAATGTTGTGGTCTGGCAGTCCCAACAACGCTGGGGACAAGATTTATTGAAGAGCAACATGACATTGAAAGTTTTATTAACCACCTTGGTAATTTCTGCTGAACTGAAGCGGTTTTCCTGATTGAGCTCATTTTAGCTTCTGCCTAATTAGGTCGCTCATTCCTTGTACATATGTAGATGGTAGCTAGCACCTGATGCCATTTGCTTGCATGAGGTAGGAGCACATCTATTCCTGAACTGTGTTCTAGTTTATGATTATTTTCTGAGGGATTCTCGGGTTTTCAATATTGTATGTCATTTGAAATGCTACTTGTGTTAATAGGCTAGAAGGAAAGTAAATATTCACCCCTCCCCTTTTTCCTTCAACCACATTTTATTTATCAACTACTTGTTGATAACCGCTCTTGTTTATTGGCTCCATTTCTTTTTGCTTCTGGGGGGTGGGGTTGTTTCTTTTTTAACATGAATTTCCAAAGTAAATTAAGGGGGAAAATAGATTAGATTCTTGTTTGTTTTGTTTTTAACTAATGTACATTCAGGACATCGAACTAAGCATCTGGGCATATGTAAGTAATTAGCAATAAATATTTAATTTCTGAGGCCCTATGAAAGATATAAAATGAATTTAGAATAATACCCCATTCAGTAACAGTTTAATATGCTCATCTTTGCATCAATGAGGTCAATATGTAAAAAATCAATTAATGTGAAATGAATCCATTGATTATTACTGGCTGGGAAATATTCCATGAGATAGTTAATTTCCTCTATGACATTTTAATGCTTTCTAATGTATGTGTATTCTATTCTTAAAACCGTCTTTATGGCTAAGAAAGTGCAGCAAACTGGAATGTCTGTGGGTGGCAAACAATACTGTTTCTCTGAAGTGCACACCATTTGTGCTCTCTTGGTTGTCTTTGGAGCAACTGTTTATTGCTATTTTGCTTCTCGTCCTCATCCTTCCTTAAGGTCACAGGATCCCAACGCAGCAAGGTAAAACTATATATGTGTATGTATTTGTCTGGGTCTCAGTTTCAGTTTCTTGTGACTACCTTTGTTAGACCCAACATCTTGGATTCATTAATAATGAAAGGTCTTGAAATTCTTTCTATGTTTTAGGTCCAATGCAATTGATATCTTCAAAACCACTTATTTAATGCAGGTTTATTCTTCGTACAATTTAATTGATTCATAATTCAAAATTATATTCTCCATGCTAACTTTGAGATGTTTACTGTGCTGGAAGAAAAGAGTCCAGCTCTTTAGAATATGAACATGTATTTAGGAATTTATAGCAGCATATTCTGGAATTCTACTCTTAATTTTTAAAAATATAAATATCAGTTTTGTCTCTATGGAAAACAGAGGCTGGGAAGAAGTCTGCTTTTTTTCCATTATGTTTCTAATATCTTTAATTATTGATTAGAGAATATGTTTCATGATGTAAATACAGTGAAGAACTAAATCATTATTTCCATTTTTTATTTTTATAAATAGCTTGAAATTTTTCCTGACAACATAGTTTATTCTAGAATTTCAAAATAATATTTATGTCCTTTATATTTATGTCCTATGAGCTTACCTTTTACTTTCCTGAGGGTATTGAGTTGGCAAATCAGTACTAAACATCCCAAGAGGATGACTGCAGTTAAAAGAAAAGATAGAGAGAATAAAATTTCAGTTTATATGTGCTATTTTTTCTGCTACCTTCTATGAAATATGAAGAACTTGCTCTTAGTATTGATTTAAAATATCATGAACAATCTATTTACCAAAAACAAATGATACTGTTTTAGGTCACTCTTTTCTTTGGAGCAATAACTGTTTATGCTCCTTATACATTCTTAAATTTGAATTCATAAAAAAACTCAGCGACAGTTTGATCTGTTACTCAACGGCATATAAAGGACATAGCAATAATATGAAGGGGCTTTAAAACATTTATGGGAAATTTCCTTTACCTTTCCATTCTAGTTTTCAATGAACTTTATGACGGGGTTCAATGTTAATAATGGGTGGTGTAATATTTTGTTAGACATGAATATTTTTGTCACTAGTCATCTGAGAGAGAGACGAAACCAAATCCAATCTGGTCCCTAACTCGGGAGAGTGAAGATGAAGGGCAGGATCGAGATTATGAAGTGAAATAAGGAGCTTCATGAGAGAGAGAGAAAGAGAGAGAGAGAGAGATGCCATGACTGAATTCGCAATGACAGGACTGCCAACTAGA